>NW_026999296.1:360071-460551 GCF_037126465.1 Ornithodoros turicata
CCGTATCAATCCGCCGACCATGCGGACTTATAAACATATGTTCAACGTGCAGCCAAAGAGCGTATGCTATTTTTCTTCATTTATTACTTTACTGGCTTCGCACTGGGCTTTCAGAGGTGAGTCGCTCACCCTGACGGGAGGAAATCACGTTCCACGTGACCTTCCGACGCCACTCGCTCAAACGTCGCCCACCTACGCATTGCTGATGAAGGCCCAGTAAGGCCGAAACAGCTGTCCAATGCTGGTGTGGCGACGTTTGGGACTTATAAACATATGTTCAACGTGCAGCCAAAGAGCGTATGCTATTTTTCTTCATTTATTACTTTACTGGCTTCGCACTGGGCTTTCAGAGGTGAGTCGCTCACCCTGACGGGAGGAAATCACGTTCCACGTGACCTTCCGACGCCACTCGCTCAAACGTCGCCCACCTACGCATTGCTGATGAAGGCCCAATAAGGCCGAAACAGCTGTCCAATGCTGGTGTGGCGACGTTTGGGACTTATAAACATATGTTCAACGTGCAGCCAAAGAGCGTATGCTATTTTTCTTCATTTATTACTTTACTGGCTTCGCACTGGGCTTTCAGAGGTGAGTCGCTCACCCTGACGGGAGGAAATCACGTTCCACGTGACCTTCCGACGCCACTCGCTCAAACGTCGCCCACCTACGCATTGCTGATGAAGGCCCAATAAGGCCGAAACAGCTGTCCAATGCTGGTGTGGCGACGTTTGGGACTTATAAACATATGTTCAACGTGCAGCCAAAGAGCGTATGCTATTTTTCTTCATTTATTACTTTACTGGCTTCGCACTGGGCTTTCAGAGGTGAGTCGCTCACCCTGACGGGAGGAAATCACGTTCCACGTGACCTTCCGACGCCACTCGCTCAAACGTCGCCCACCTACGCATTGCTGATGAAGGCCCAATAAGGCCGAAACAGCTGTCCAATGCTGGTGTGGCGACGTTTGGGACTTATAAACATATGTTCAACGTGCAGCCAAAGAGCGTATGCTATTTTTCTTCATTTATTACTTTACTGGCTTCGCACTGGGCTTTCAGAGGTGAGTCGCTCACCCTGACGGGAGGAAATCACGTTCCACGTGACCTTCCGACGCCACTCGCTCAAACGTCGCCCACCTACGCATTGCTGATGAAGGCCCAATAAGGCCGAAACAGCTGTCCAATGCTGGTGTGGCGACGTTTGGGACTTATAAACATATGTTCAACGTGCAGCCAAAGAGCGTATGCTATTTTTCTTCATTTATTACTTTACTGGCTTCGCACTGGGCTTTCAGAGGTGAGTCGCTCACCCTGACGGGAGGAAATCACGTTCCACGTGACCTTCCGACGCCACTCGCTCAAACGTCGCCCACCTACGCATTGCTGATGAAGGCCCAATAAGGCCGAAACAGCTGTCCAATGCTGGTGTGGCGACGTTTGGGACTTATAAACATATGTTCAACGTGCAGCCAAAGAGCGTATGCTATTTTTCTTCATTTATTACTTTACTGGCTTCGCACTGGGCTTTCAGAGGTGAGTCGCTCACCCTGACGGGAGGAAATCACGTTCCACGTGACCTTCCGACGCCACTCGCTCAAACGTCGCCCACCTACGCATTGCTGATGAAGGCCCAATAAGGCCGAAACAGCTGTCCAATGCTGGTGTGGCGACGTTTGGGACTTATAAACATATGTTCAACGTGCAGCCAAAGAGCGTATGCTATTTTTCTTCATTTATTACTTTACTGGCTTCGCACTGGGCTTTCAGAGGTGAGTCGCTCACCCTGACGGGAGGAAATCACGTTCCACGTGACCTTCCGACGCCACTCGCTCAAACGTCGCCCACCTACGCATTGCTGATGAAGGCCCAATAAGGCCGAAACAGCTGTCCAATGCTGGTGTGGCGACGTTTGGGACTTATAAACATATGTTCAACGTGCAGCCAAAGAGCGTATGCTATTTTTCTTCATTTATTACTTTACTGGCTTCGCACTGGGCTTTCAGAGGTGAGTCGCTCACCCTGACGGGAGGAAATCACGTTCCACGTGACCTTCCGACGCCACTCGCTCAAACGTCGCCCACCTACGCATTGCTGATGAAGGCCCAATAAGGCCGAAACAGCTGTCCAATGCTGGTGTGGCGACGTTTGGGACTTATAAACATATGTTCAACGTGCAGCCAAAGAGCGTATGCTATTTTTCTTCATTTATTACTTTACTGGCTTCGCACTGGGCTTTCAGAGGTGAGTCGCTCACCCTGACGGGAGGAAATCACGTTCCACGTGACCTTCCGACGCCACTCGCTCAAACGTCGCCCACCTACGCATTGCTGATGAAGGCCCAATAAGGCCGAAACAGCTGTCCAATGCTGGTGTGGCGACGTTTGGGACTTATAAACATATGTTCAACGTGCAGCCAAAGAGCGTATGCTATTTTTCTTCATTTATTACTTTACTGGCTTCGCACTGGGCTTTCAGAGGTGAGTCGCTCACCCTGACGGGAGGAAATCACGTTCCACGTGACCTTCCGACGCCACTCGCTCAAACGTCGCCCACCTACGCATTGCTGATGAAGGCCCAATAAGGCCGAAACAGCTGTCCAATGCTGGTGTGGCGACGTTTGGGACTTATAAACATATGTTCAACGTGCAGCCAAAGAGCGTATGCTATTTTTCTTCATTTATTACTTTACTGGCTTCGCACTGGGCTTTCAGAGGTGAGTCGCTCACCCTGACGGGAGGAAATCACGTTCCACGTGACCTTCCGACGCCACTCGCTCAAACGTCGCCCACCTACGCATTGCTGATGAAGGCCCAATAAGGCCGAAACAGCTGTCCAATGCTGGTGTGGCGACGTTTGGGACTTATAAACATATGTTCAACGTGCAGCCAAAGAGCGTATGCTATTTTTCTTCATTTATTACTTTACTGGCTTCGCACTGGGCTTTCAGAGGTGAGTCGCTCACCCTGACGGGAGGAAATCACGTTCCACGTGACCTTCCGACGCCACTCGCTCAAACGTCGCCCACCTACGCATTGCTGATGAAGGCCCAATAAGGCCGAAACAGCTGTCCAATGCTGGTGTGGCGACGTTTGGGACTTATAAACATATGTTCAACGTGCAGCCAAAGAGCGTATGCTATTTTTCTTCATTTATATATATATATATATATACAGAAGAAATAAGTTCGCACAGAGCACCACCAAAGGAATATTTTCAGATGACTTCATTTAATTCATTTTGAAATTACACAGACACGACGTTTCGAACGGTGGACCGTTCTTTTTCAAGTGAAAAGATTACGTGCAAAACACACTCGACAGGACCCCGCACAAAGAATTTATGACCTCCCTTCGGCAACCTCAACGCACTGCGATTTCCCTTCCCCCGCCACTGTCGAAGCACACGAAAGTGAGTGTTTTCTGTTTGACCAACTCATTATATCTTTTCACTTGAAAAAGAACGGTCCACCGTTCGAAACGTCGTGTCTGTGTAATTTCAAAATGAATTAAATGAAGTCATCTGAAAATATTCCTTTGGTGGTGCTCTGTGCGAACTTATTTCTTCTGTGTATTAATACGGCGCCGTCTGAATCTTCAAGACCTTCAAGAGAGTATATATATATATATATATAGAAGTTCAAAAAAAGACGCGGAAACAGATTTTAGGGAAGTTAAAAACACTAGTTTATTACGTGGGGAGACGTTAAAAAGTAAAATGGGCAAGGGGTCGACGTTTCGACAGTGGCACTGTCTTCGTCAGGACAAAAGATGCGTAACTGATTACACATTTCTTAAATAGGTTTGCTACATGACGTACATGACGTACATGACATACAGGCGCGGGCGCAACCTTCACGATAATCTAGTTAGCTCTAAAGTTAGCAAAGCAGCGCATCCAGGAAACGGCTGTCACCCGTGCGATGGTCGAAGGTGTCAAATATGCAAATTAATGCAAAGCACCCAAGTACTTAAAAGTACAAATTCCAATTTTTCCGTCAAAATTAATGGTGACTTCGACTGTAATTCATCTAACGTCATTTATGTCATTCAGTGCGGCATGTGCCAAGCACAATACGTAGGTCAGACTAAAACATCATTTCGGATCAGGTTCAACAACCACCGATCTGACGTTACCAAAAAGCCAAACCTCCCGGTCTCTCGCCATTTCAAACAACCAGGTCATTCACTAAATAACGTGTCACTTTTTATTCTCCAGTCAAATTTTAGCTCAGATCGGTGCAGGGAACAACGCGAATCTTATCTCATTTACAAATTCCAATCAACCATTAACGAAGATCTGGGAGCACTTTCAACGGTAAGAAATTTGGCCGCCTAGATGAGCTACACTTTCCTCCTTTTCGTTTCCCTTCTGTTTTTCTTTTCTTTTTTTTCTTTTTCAGCAAAGTTTGAAGCAGCGCTCACCCTGCCCGGAATTTTCCCCAAAGCGGACAGTGACCTACGGCGAATGACATCACCACCCGGACTTGACCTTCTGGAATATTCCCGAATCTGACTCACTGACAAACGCCTGTGGCGTGCCCGTACCGATTATACGTCATGTAGCAAACCTATTTAAGAAATGTGTAATCAGCTACGCATCTTTTGTCCTGACGAAGACAGTGCCACTGTCGAAACGTCGACCCCTTGCCCATTTTACTTTTTAACGTCTCCCCATGTAATAAACTAGTGTTTTTAACTTCCCTAAAATCTGTTTCCGCGTCTTTTTTTGAACTTCTGTAAAACTTCGTGGCCGTTTGATAATCCTTTTACCTCACCCTATATATATATATATATATATATATATATATATATACAGCTACTCCGGGCCGACGAGCCGCAAACACGGCGAAACACGTGTCCTCTAGTGCTGTCGCATCGTTCAATGAGTATCTGTTTCTCTACGTGCAGCCATAGAAGCCATTTTAATCTGTAAGTTTGAATTTCAAACACGTCTAGCATCATTTACTTATTTTTTTAGTGGCTTTTCTCCCCTCTTTATATATATATATATATATATATATATATATATATAAAGAGGGGGAAAGCCATTAAAAAAATAGGTAAATGATGCTAGACGTGTTTGAAACTCAAACTTACAGTTAAGATGGCTTCTATGGCTGCACGTAGAGAAACAGATACTCATTGAACGATGCGACAGCACCAGAGGACACGTGTTTCGCCGTGTTTGCGGCTCGTCGGCCCTGGGTAGCTGCGCATCGTTCGGAATTGGCAAACCAGGGGTCACTCAGCGAGCGATATACACCTGGGAGGGTGACCGAGCACTCCTCAATGCCACAGTGCAAGCCAGTGAATTATAAAGAGGGGGGGAAAGCCATTAAAAAAATAGGTAAATGATGCTAGACGTGTTTGAAACTCAAACTTACAGTTAAGATGGCTTCTATGGCTGCACGTAGAGAAACAGATACTCATTGAACGATGCGACAGCACCAGAGGACACGTGTTTCGCCGTGTTTGCGGCTCGTCGGCCCTGGGTAGCTGCGCATCGTTCGGAATTGGCAAACCAGGGGTCACTCAGCGAGCGAGTGACCCCTGGTTTGCCAATTCCGAACGATGCGCAGCTACCCAGGGCCGACGAGCCGCAAACACGGCGAAACACGTGTCCTCTGGTGCTGTCGCATCGTTCAATGAGTATCTATATATATATATATATATATATATATATATATATATATATATATATATCGCTTATTTCGAGACGAGATCAATTACAATATAGCATATGCTGCTGGGCACTCCTTAGGAGCACACACGCAAACTCGTAAGGCAATGTCCTAATTACCTTTCAATAACGAACTCTTGAGAATATCTGGACAAAAATTCGTGCGATAGATAGCCCCCAAAAAGTCGTGAAGGAACAACATTTTTTTATTGAGTTTGTCCATTGCACGTCTTCAGAGACGCGTCTTTCCTTTACTCCCGATGTGAGAGGGCGAAGGACAAAGACAAATGTACCGGGTGACGCTATCGGAACTGCCCTTGTCTTGGGTTGCATTTTCTGTTTCCTTCTAATCTTTGTCCAGGGCGCAATTTTTTAAAGTATGTTCGCGTTTAGTTGGGACACCCTGTATACAAGATGTTACCCAATAAAAGGCATGCCGTGCTCTCCAAATAATAATAATAATGATTCTCGGCTTTACGTCGTGAGGCAGTCAACGTCCAGTGGTGCGCACCGCGTGTTCAACGCCTCAGGCTAAACACACTTCGCACGTTGTCAGCCATCCGACACACCAGATCAGCATACGGGTGTGCCCTGACGTACTCGTTGCACCTTTTTTCTGATAATTAGTGGCAGTCCAACGGAGAACGTTCTTCATCCACCGTTCGCGTTGCCAGTCGCACGTCGGAGTATAAATCTGTCTTATAGGTCTGTCAGCATTCTCGATGTGTCCCTGCAATGTCGGGACACCGCCGGCATGTGTCGAATATTGAGGGGTGTAACGCCGAACGACAGCCGGCCTTTTACGTATCCGTCGCTTTTCCATGTTTTCAGGCCAAGAAAACCTCCCTCGTGGTTGCGATCTTGCGCTTGCATGAGGGACAGACTGTGCTGGATGCGGCACATCCAGTGCAGGAGACAAGATGACTGCATGGAAGGAAGATGATGTGTCTGTCTCCCGTCTTGCAGATGATGCACTTGCTCAAGTCACCTGTATCAGCTTCTGTAAGAGAAGTTCGAATATTAAAGGTTAAACTGTACGGCTCTGAGTCTACGACGACTCTACTAACCGCGGTTGAGAATCCTCATTCAGCCCGCAGAATATTGTACGAACATACTACCCTTGTACATTTCAAATGAAATGGCATTTTTCAAACTGTGAGTGATTTTTGAGAAGGAGTGTGACCCAAAGAGAGAGGAGAGCACTTTCTGAAACTTTGGGGTCGTCAGGATACTGCGTTGGCTCCTCCCCTGCAGTCTTTCCTGCAAACTATAAAGTACCAACAGCACGAACAACGAAGACAGGACGATTGCTCAAGAACAACACGTTGCTTGGTGCACCGTCACGGTTTGTCTTTGATTTAAATCATGATGATGATGACATGATTTAAATTTTAAAAAATTAAATTTTAATAAAATGATTAAAAATGAAAATGATACCTTCACACCAGACATGCAACGATTGTTTAGGAAAATACATTTATTTCTGTTTAAAACGTCGTATCTTGAGTGCGTGTATGAGTGTGGTGTCATCGATGTAATGACATTAGAGACGAATGACCAACAAGCGTTGTGTGTAGCGGTTACGGCGCAACTACAAGTTGGCACCTACGGTACACGTCTTCGTGTCCGCAGCATCGGTACAAGCCCAGACATCAAGTTGTGGCAACATAATTTACTTACAATAAAAGAGGCAACTGCCTCGAGCATCGGCAACATGAGACATTTCTTTCAGTCGAGCGAGTAACGCTGAGATTCCGTACTTCTTAGTCTATACCGGAAGTTTCATGGCACAGAAAGTCAGGATTCTTCTCCCATCCATCTCGATCCAATCAGGCGATAAGGGAGCGGAAAATGCACCCTACGTGCTGACGTTGCACTCCGCTTGAGAGTGAGCGTCGGATAAAGAACAACAGATCACGCGACCAGCCACTCCATGGGAAAATAAAGACTGAGTTGTCTCGACTATGCGACATCTACCGACCCTACCACAATCTTCTAACGTGAATGATACATTGCAATTTAATGTTCTTTCTTCCAACCCCCCCCCCCCTTGCTTTCGGCCTCTCAATACTAATGTGACGCTATTGTCCCGTTAGAAGTAGAAGATAAGACGACATCCGAACTTAATAGTTCAATAATGCCAAGAGTACAAGTTCAAAATATACCACGGAAGTTTGTAGTCTCGACGAAGGTAATTCAACGGAGAACTTGGCAGTGAGGACAGGTAAGCAAGTCAGCGCACCACACAAACGTGTTGGCAGCGTCCACCACCCATAATTGAGCCTCTCTATGCAATAAGGGGATAAGTTGAAAAATCGCAAACGGAGAAAGTAAAGTAATGTCGCTGTAAAGTAATTACATCTGAGTTTCCTCGAATAACGCATATGCAAAATGTGATATACATAAGCACAGGCATGTGTCTACTCTACATGATTGTCCTGCTAGCATCGTTTTTTTGGGGTGTGACCTAGGAGGAATTGAACAAAACCCAGGAGCATGACATACGCCACCTTTCAAGGCGGAATAGCAAGCCGGCCTGCTGCCTGGCTGACCTTTCCTCCTTTATTTCTGCTTTACCTTTTTTTCTGTAAAAAGAGTTCTTTTTTTTAAGTGTAACACCGCGTGCACAGCGTGATCGCGCAGAAAAAAAAAAGACAGAAGAAAAGGTTAATGAGTCGGACATTGATGGCAGGGAAGGGTAACGGTAATGATAACGGAAACAGAAACGGTATAATACCGAAATTGGAGATGGTAACGATATAACGGAAACGCATACGACGGTCCTCGACTACCGGAAACAGAAACGGAAACGAAAATTACCGTTTGGTATTGAATTCGGGTAATGGCTATTCCTGTTGTGCGATGGAATATGAGTGACTTTCCATTTTTGTTTTTGAACTTTCATGACTCCATTCCCTGTAGTATCTGCATAGTACACGAGACCATGGAAAGAAGGCACAATGACGGATCTCGAGGGCGCATCCCTCGCTTACCTCGTCTCAGTCGCCGTAACTCCATGCCAACATCACATTATTATACTCCACCGTAGCACGACGATGAGAACGTGACGATTTTTAGTTACTTAATTCGTACTTTTTTTCGATACCTCCGTGACTATGGCAGTATTATTTACCACTGAGAGCGTCCGCTTATAAATGCGACACTGGATGAAGGTTACTCCCATCTTGAGTTGCTGGACTCCGACTGACCAAAGACATGTTCCTACATTATTGATTTTAAGACTTGCAAGATGTGCGCATCCCAACGACGCAAAATTACTTGTGTAGTGTAAAAAACCAACAAAAAAACCATATGGAATATATACGGGACCCATACATAAGATATTTTTGGACATGGGGCATATGTGTCATATGGACATATGGGTTATATAGACTATACGGGGTGCTCATATGGCTCGTATGGCCCATACGAGAATATCCATATCCAACAATCCCGTATAAACGTGTCCCGTACAATTCCCATGTGGCCCATATATCCACATGTGTGTGTAAGCCACAGCGGAATTATGAGACCGCTTATACTGGGCCCACAGAGCACAAGGTTATGTTCCACGTTGAAGTACCCACTACTGGGGTAGCGGTCGTATGACGATGCGGAGTAAAGATTATTTAGGGTGCATCCAGTGACGCATAGTGGGGTACCAAAATCCACCTACACGCTAGGCACAAAGGGGGAGGATACATTGTGAAAGCGGTACAGCGGTACATCTTAGAAAAATGTAGGTGTGTCGAGCGAATATCTTTACGCGACCATTGTGGAGAAACAACCAGGAAACTTTTCTCTGTTATCCAGTTTATTTGGCTTGTTTCATTCAAGGTCACGGTTCTAAAAGCTTGCGCTGCTATGAAGTAGATCTTGAGTTGCGTTGGTGAAGTGTACACCCTACCTGTTTCGCAGTAAACACAACTCAGTAAAGTACTTTCCAACGACCTGCAGCTTAACTTACTTTATGTCTTTGAAGATCTCAGCGATGTATGTGTTCGTTTTTCCACGTCAGGTTCGTTATAGCCCGCCTACAGGACAAATGCGATTAAAAAGAGCACGTCGAGGCCATCAAAACTATGTTACACGCGACTATGTACCTGCAACCGGAGCGGTTTTAGGAAAATGCTGCAGCCCCTCCCATGTATTGTGAGGAGTGCCAACACGGAAACCGGGAACCTGACAACCCCGAAGGTTAGAGAGCTGCGGTCAATTTTGTCACGTTTTGTACATCAAGGGGAATAGGTTAAAAAAAATAACATCGTCGGACGCGAGCTTCCGTTGGACCCCATAGTTGGCAAAAACAGCGTTGCGAACGCGTCTCCGCCCAGAATTTCCGAACCGCTAAGGACGGGACAGCGGTGTGATTTGGCCAATCATGGAACTATTCGAGACGTACTCGCACGCACATTTTGGCGTTAATCCGACAAACGCTGCTAGAGTGACGGCGCTCCTAACATGTCGTATATGCTTATGGAGGCAAAAAATTTCCACGTTTGTCGGCTACCGTGAGGATTTGTAACAAACCTTGGGCGTGCTAGTGAATGAGGAGGAACGTGGAATCCGTCACAATAAACAGCATCTCGATAGGACCATCTTAGGCCTCCATACTAGACGCACAACCCCATCAAGTGACGCCACCGTCAGTAGAAAGAGACTCACTACTGCCATGAACCACTAGGATCCCCAAGAGCCTTGAGCAGGCTATCCGTGTGTTCCAGATAAATACCTGAAGAATCGGTACTTTAGGTACGGGAACAGGTTAGAAAGCAGGAGAAATGCGTGTTAGGGTATAACTAATTGTATTCTCGGCAAGCAGCGATATCATCCAACCTGACCTAACCTATTCGTGTGTGTCACCTCACATGTCGTTCGGAGCGTGTATCTTATTTCTGCATCGTTTCCGTCCGTCCGTTACCCTTCAGACCCTCACATAGGAATGTAGCAGTGAGTTCATTTATCTGCACATTCCTCCAGGGCAGTGACACAAATTTCGTTCTCACAATCCATTTTTATAAGGTAAGTGCGTGACGCAATCAACTGTCACATTTCAAAAATGGCTTTGGCGTAATTGTAATCATAACTATGTGGCAGAATCAATGTTTCGAATTATTTGTCATATGTGATTCTTACGTCCCTCATACTATCCTAATGTGCATCATACGGCCCCACATGTGTACAACTGCTGTCACATACGAAGTCGTATGGAACCCATACTGCTGCCATATCACTTCATACGGGTGGAAGATATGTGGTATACGGTCCCATATCACTTCATACGAGGCCCACATAAGTATCATATTGACTCCATATGTATCCGTACGGTACCCATAAGTATGCCGTGTTGCCTACGTACGACTTCATATGTATAATATATGGTCCCATATGTATTAATATAGGGTCCATACGAATCTGTACGGGAGCCATACAAACTGATATAGGAACCATATGAGTCTCATACGGGATTTTTCAATAGGGACGCGTGACACCGAAGGAGCACTTGGGCAAAACAAGGTGCTAATAGAGCCGGATGGGCTTTCCGCCCGCAGCTCCGTAACAGCCGTTTTACTACCGGAAACAGTAACGGAAACGTAACGGTAACGAAAATATAGAAGAAACGAAAATGGAAACGGTAGCGAAAATACGTCCGTTATCCTTCCCTGATTGATGTTTGAGCCACGGCGACGCCAAGTTTCCTGTTTGTAGTAGAGTAGCCTATTCGACTTGTTCGTGCTGCTAAACGACCACAAAATTGAAAATTACGTCCTCGATGACAAGCATAATGATTTATTAGCTTAGTGCACGCGTTTTTTTTTAAATGTGTTTTTCTCGATTACAACGCTCGGTAGCACTGCAGACACGGTCACGTGAGCTAGGAGGACTGTGTTGTTCCGAGTGTAAGTCAAAGTTCCTTTCCGCATTGTAGCAAAGTTTAAGGTGCACCATTTGAATATATGCGTACAAAAGCGGAGGGATCTGACTGTCCGTCCCATTGACCTACATACATTTCCCATTCCTTGCCCTCCCGTAGCGGCTCAATTAATTGTAACACGGCCCTAAATTTTCTATTGCAGATACATACCGTTATGTCGATGTCATTGCAACAAAAATACACAAAAGGGGATAAGTCGACTTATCATCTTATTATATACAGAGGCTCAATTCTGAGACCCGCAGATATGTTCTGCACTGAGTGATATGGAAGAACAATTTACCTATATTTCCGGAAAACCTTTCATGTTTCACGAGAAGCCCACCCTGTAATCTGACCTATATCGTAAGTAAACACCGTTTCTGAAACGTGACAAAACGCGCGCAAACAAACGATTCCAAGCATACCAAGTAATGAAATGAATTCATTGGATACGTTGAAACACTTGAAAAGCACTACAAATGAAACACTTAAGCAATCCACAAATAATATTGATCGTTTTTCTTCATTTATGGTGCGGGATATTAAGCGTTACCCCCGGTTAACGTGCTAGTTCTTCAGTTACCGGTAACTGAATGATTAGGTAAACTGACACAGTCTTGACAACTTTACAAGACTTAATTTAGTACCAAATGACGTCATTTCAACCGGTTCTTGAGTTCGGTCCCGTATGTACCGTCGACGCCACGCTAGCCACCAAGCAGGTACCTAATCTGCATGGCCGAGCAGAAGGTTGCTAAAACATTGCCATGCTTCATTGTGTCCAGCACGAAATTTCAACACCTCGCGGACTTATATGCTGAAGATATCGACAATCATGTTCCTCCGATGTGAACAACGGAAATTGATATTCTGAGGCTGGAACACAGAATAAAGGACAACACAACACTCAGAACATTAGTTACTGTCGTGTCCAACAGATACCGCTTGCGTAGCGCTGTCGTATGAATGTGTGCGTGGGAGAGAAAGCATGTAAGACTGAAAGTGGAATGAGTGAGTGAGTGGATGTCGTTGTCTCTTCAACTGACACAATCTTGCGTGTCCTTGGGGAGATGTGTAGGCTTAGCGCAATTGGTATAGCCTTGGACCGCCAATCCAGAAGATGTGGGTTCCAGTCCTACAGCTCGCTAACCTTTTCAGTGACATCTTTCTTTCATTCTTCCTATGTATTTCCACGTTTGGTGCAGCAGAGTCACATCCGCAAGCTATCATGGTGTCTTATATGCATTGCAAATAGACGCGGTACTCACTTGGAACTTCCCTTGTTCTGACGTTTTGTGGTAAAGACACGACTTCACCTAGCGCCCTGCGTAGGTCTTGCTCCTCGAGCACGTCCACCAACCCCGTGCTGTTAAGTCTTGCGCGTATCGCTAACTCCACGATGTCCGGGTTGATGCCTTGTAAAATCAGGCGGCGGACAAGATATGATGATTTTAGGTTCACTACCAAGAACTCTGTTGCTTTGTCAGACTTGCTCCTTTCTGCAAGACTTCTCTGGAAGGCAAAATGTTGCTAAGGTTAGAACCACTTTGATACGCTTGATACACGGGTAGCATTACTGTTTTTCCAGAGGGGGACGCCTACTAGAACGGCGTTTGTGCCTATTGACACATGATAATTGAGAATCTGAGATCAGATTGCGCAGATCGATGCCCCACACGGTTCCTCCTAAATTCTCTATACTAACTTCTCTTTGTCTTACTCGTTATCACTGTCCTCTCTGTGATGTGATTCACTGATAGCCGGGTTTATTGTTGTTAGAGGCAAATTTAACATGATGTGTTTTTACCATACACACGGCAGCGACAACAGAGACATCCAGTACGAATCAGACTATGTGCAGTTCTGGGCATGTAACCACTTCGCTGAGGAAACCCAACCGACATAATTCGCCACTTGTCGTGCTCTACGGACGTCGACACTAGAGGTTGCGATCATTTTCCTAACATGTTTCTGGCGCAGGATGGGGCTGTGATCAGCGTTCCCTGCTCGCAGTGCACGCGGCGTTGGTGAGGGCGACTGTGCTTTACAGCCTTCCTATACTGCACAGGATATCAACAACATCATTAAATACCCTTCGGTCCCTGTTTGCTCGAAGCCTTCGTCGCTGCCTCGGAGTTCCAAGATTGGCTGAAACACGGCAAGTACTGGCTGAAACTGGTGAACTCCTGATTGAGGTTCTACGTCAACGTGAAACGGCTTGGTACTTCCTCTGTTTGCGTGCTCACATTCCCCGTCACCCGCTCCTCAGGAAAATTCGATGCCGCCCTGAAAGCGACCTCTATCGAGTAGCGCAGAGGCTTCACTGGCTTCATAGCTAAGGACATTACACCGCCGGAAGCCCCGTGGTCTCTGCCGGTACCGCCCACTTTTGTACGCCTTCCAAACCTTCTGGAGAGAAGAGATCAGGTCCCCCCTCAAGTCCTCCGAGCCCATTTTCATGCTCTGGTAGATGAGAAGTGTCCTACGTTTACGACAGCATATACCAATGGCGCATCCCGAAGCAACAAGTCCGCCTCAGCATTCGTCATACCATCCGAAGGCGTAGTGCACGGAGGACGCCATTCACATCCAACCTCCTCCACAGCTGCGGAACTCTATGCCATCCTTTTCTTTTTACAACACATCACTGATTTTACACAGCAGGAATGGGCAGTCTTCACGGACTCGAAATCTGCACTTCAAGCAATTGAAAATTCCGGCATACGAGGGCCATCAGCACCCCTAGTCACAGACGTGCTAATGGCTTACCACACTATCTACGCCGCAGGCCACAGGCTTGTTCTCCAGTGGGTACCAGCCCACTGTGGTGTCGTGGGGAACGAGCAGGCCGACAGCGCCGCAGAAGCAGCACTCTCGTATCGGAAACGGACCAGTATTGTTCTGCTGACAGGAGACCGCAGTTCCATTCTGCGACGCCTAGTGACACCCCTCGCGCCTCGATGTGGCCTTTACAGCTCAGTGGCGTTACCGCATGAAACAAGTTGACTCTCCCTCCTGCTGCCACTGTGATGCCACTCTTGAGGATGTGCAGCATATTCTTCTTCATTGCCCCCGCTACCAACCTTCCCGAACCGCCCTCTCCGAGTCTGTTCGTCAGCTCTCGCCCCTTCTCCCTATCGAAATTCCTTGGTCCCTGGCCCAATCCAGCCAAGCAACGATCTGCGCTCAAAGCTCTTTTGACATTTCTGGACACCATCGGACTTCGGTCGTTATTGTGAAGGGGCTCGTTATTTCATTCCCTGCATCCCCACCAGCAATGGGGTAGAGTATCGCCTCTGGCGATGAACCTCCCTTCAAAGAAAAAATAAAGTTGTTGTTGTTCCAACCGCAAATCATTCAGTGAGATCTTTATAACAAAACCACCAGGAACGGACACTATGCACAGCAGAAAAGCATGCAGAAAGTGCGTACGACAAAACAACAACGGGAAGGTGCAGTGTACAACGAAGTACAGCATTCGAAAAATATTTAGTAAATTTAGAAGAAAATAACTTAGAATGTTCAGTATGCACAGTGAAGGAGGAGCGCTTGCAGGGGGAAATGTCTACCAAATACAGGAACAGAAGGATGTAAACAAACACCCCAAAGGCAACCTGCCCCAATTCAGCTACTACGTACAATTTGTGCCTCATGCTATTAGCACGGTAGACGTTGCGATTGTACAAGCGCTTGATTCACTAGATTCCTCTAGGTTGGGCAGCTTTATCGCGGGCGGAGGGTAAATTACCTCTGCCAGTGTATTGCTGTGCTCCCGTCTGATGTTCTCGATAGTCTCATCACCAAGCTGCAGAATGACGTAAGGACAGTCTCTGTACCACCTGGCGTGTTCAAATAATGGGTCGTCCTCGTCGCTCCAACTGCAAAGGGAGTTGCCGCACTGAAAGCAGGTTGTTCGATCTTGAGCACCTGCGCGGAGAGAAGAACGTGATCACGCAAAGTATAAGAACCACGTAAGCACCTTTGTAATCAGGTCATGTGGAATCGCTTCCAGTGTCAAGATTCATTCTGTCAGTTTGTCGGTTTGAAATGCAGGTTTCTCATGGTTATGATACATTTTTTCGAACAATTCGTTCGTAGTTCGACACAGAGGAACATTGCCGACAAGCAACAGACTATTCACGACTAGCCCTTTGTGCCCTATGGTCAGAATCGCTAGTGACGTGTATTTTGAGAGACCGAGAGAATGCATTTTGAGTATACAGACCTGACCATAAGCATTGATCATAAGCGTACAATGACTTTGCCTCCGTGAAGACTACACTCTTAACTCCGTACCCTTTAGTAAAGGGTAAAAAATCGCAATATTTTACCCTCTATTTCAGAAGCTACCAGGTACCCTCTGAGCGACCCCTTTTATAAAAGTTACAAGGAAACCCACTAATTAGAGGTTACGGCCTTCAATCCAGCACCTGCCCGTAAAGGGTACGCCAACGCGCGGCTTTTTATACAGGATGTTCATTTTTATTCGCAACAGAGTAGCGCTCATTTGGCAGGTGGGTTATGTGAATTTTTGCTAATTAATCGGTCCGTAGTTACAGACACATGCGTCAGGAAATGTCGGAGATGTTTGTAACTACGGATGGGTTAATTTGCGAAAATTAACGTAACCCACCTGTCAAATGAGCGCTGGTGTGATGCGAATAAAAACAAACACCCCGTGCGTGGGATATGGACAGACATTTACAGAACACACCAAGGTACCAAAATGAACCCGCAGAAAAGGAGATCTTGAACATATGTATATTACAAAAACAGAAGTCTGTCGAGAGGTGACACATTGTGCACAAGTGCGATTCTGATGTGAGGAGGAACCATGGTCGCTTTACCATGTATGTGGAAAAAAGAACTATCTTCTAAGTGAGAAGCAATGCATAAAAGTGCGAGGAAGCTAGCGAGTCAAAACAACTGACCTATGTTTGCTAAGCTGAACACACCCAACGAAATGGAGAATTGCAGCAGAAAAAAATTTATTCCACATTCGTGTTGCAGAGGCGAGCGCAAATGGCAATACAGTATTACATAAAACGCACACAACCTTGAGGAATATGAGTGTACAGTAACGCAGGAGACACTACATTACTGCGTTATCAGCGTTGGAGGCGCTCTGGGGCGAGTTTGTGAGGTACTGCATTGCGCTGGTGACGGTATATGTGAACCTGCATGTGGGATCCTGGGAACAAAAGTTTGGGCAATGAGAGTAACAATTACGGAACCATTCAAATCGGTACAAAGCACAAGGTACAAAGAAGCATAAATGCAGGAAGGCGTTCACTCCGCGATTGAGTCTTAGAATATCGTAAGAATACAACGAGTAGGAAGCTGCGAATTATATATCTTGATGCATATCTCCGCAGCTCGCAAAATGCACGCCGGTGTATTGACTTGGCGACCAAGTAAGAGCAGAAAAGTAGCAAGCGTAAGTGGCGTTCATATGCAGGACCGCAAAACGCTTGCCATAATCACAACAAACATGCGCTAAGAGCTCTTGCTATCAAAATAACGCACGTACCTAGCACAAAACGTACACTTACCCAGTGTATGAAGTGTGTGAATTAGGGCTGCGGTGGTGACGTTCGTTTTCGGTTATATATTCTTTGCAATCTTCGCACTCACTACACTTTCCCCTGAGAACACCGAAAATATCCTTGTTTGCTAGAGACATCGAGCTTTTCCGTTGTTCCTGACGATACTATGATAAACGCGAGGAAAACCACTGATTAAAACAGATTACACTTGTTAACGGACGGACGACGAGCGTTAAGCGTTTCAAGGCAACCGCTCTCAGTGTGGATAGACATAGACCAGGCTCGGCTACGCAGCGAAATCGGAAATCTTGGTGGTTGCGGCATTGACAATGGTTTTCCACCCTTTAGAAAGAAACATACTATCAGTATTCCAGACTGCGAGCTTATAATCTGTGTTCATACAGCATTGATAACATGTTGTCGACGTATAGATGACACTGAAACAGATAAAAAATAACAGCGTAGATTCTCAACTGTCGTCTCGAATGGGAGGCTGAAACGCGGCAGTATGCTGAAAAATAGAAGGAAAACAAACGATAAGAACATCAACGATAAGAAACTAACAAAGAAATTATCGTTGGAGATTTCGCTTAGAAGTTACAGTGCCGGAGTAGAGGGTACATTTATAAGTTACAACAAGCTGTTTTTGTTTTTTCCGAGATGTAACTTCTATTCGTGTTGTAAAGACATGACCTTGGTCGCTTTTAACCTCTAAATATACGTTACAGTGGTGTAACCTATAAGAAATCTCGAAATCTACGTCTATATAGAAGTTACATGTTTCTAAAAGTTACAATAAAAGGTACGGGTTTAAGAGTGTACCCTGAGCGTGTTGCGTGAGGACATCATCTCTGCCTCCACAATTCGCTTACGCTTCACTGTTTCTAAATGTTCCACTCTGACAAAGGTGTGGAACGCACAACGCAACCGTCACAACTCCACTGCTTGGCAACTGAGTTTGTTTTCTTTCTTCTTGTTGTGTCTTCCGAGCTTAAGTGATACGCCTCTGCAAGGCGGCCGCCGCTCAGGCAGCTGATCTTTGTCGGAGGCGTGCAATCATTTGTCGCTATCGTATGACTTTTCTAGAGAGGAAATGCCGCCAAACTGTCACAATCCAACGTCTCTTCCTGCAGCGAAGTTAAAATCGCACAAAAGCTATTCCAGTAATTCGCATGAAACTCTTTGGTACCATGGTCTGTGGTCGAGGAGCAATAAAATGCGACCATGGCTTCGAAATAGGCGGTGTGCAGCGCCCACATAGCCGCTGCTTCTCGTTCCCCTGCCGGCGAAATTGCGCAAATGCTTCGGGAGACATCCAGCACTAGCAGGCGGCCCTGCGCCCGTTTTCATCGATGTTTCTTGCAACGTTCTCGCAGGATTCCTTTATATTAGATATAACGCGAGTAATCTTTATCATATAACTCGCGTGTCGTTGTTGGCATTCAGGCATACCGCCTCAACAGCTTGGCATGCAGCGTGTTGTAGCTCTCCCGATGTAATTTGTCAAAATTCCTGAACCCGTGAGAAATTGTTTCTTTTTCAGCAACAATCCTCGGTTTTCGCGAATATCGTGCTTGCTGTGTTCATTTTACTTATTTCCAGGTTCGTGCGCATACTCGTTGGGATGTCCATGATTATTACAAAAGGTAAAAGGCTGTTTAGTTCCCCTTCCGATTTATATTGATAAAGTAGAAAATATATGCTTACAATGAAAATATGATTGGATGGCGCCCGAACTTGATTGGATCTCTCAGAAAGGAAGACTGCACTTGTGTCTAGAGGGCGTAGACCACACAAGAATGTGAGACCCTTGAGTTATATGCTCAAAACGCCTTTTAGATACGCTACTGCAGATTGTTCTAATGTCACGCGTTAATTGAACTAATGCGATTAACTCAGCTAGAAAAAAATCCTTCCACAATGCATTCACTTCACGCGAAAGTGAAGTGCAGCGTGCGTGCGAAACTTACTCAAGCGGTAATTTTCATATGTAAAAATTTCGCAGATGCAATGCAAAAGTGGCAGTGTTCGTGTTGCAGTGGTACAGGGTGGTGAAGAAAAACGATATGACGAAACGAAAAAATGGCTAGGAAGCAAGCGAGCTGGTGAAGATGATGCATGATGTAAAACCCCGAGACTAGGGAACACGAAGGGACAGACACAAACACGAAGTCTCAAACACAGCTAAAAAATTTTACCTCACAAACTGGAAATATATACACAACAGAGGAAGAAAAACAACCAGATGAAGACAAAAAGGGGTCAGCTCGGGAGAAAGAGCAGTCTGTTCAAGGCCGGACCGAGGATTACGGATGGGTTGCTGGCACAGTTCGCGCAAGAGGTTATGCATAGGGTCTCTCTCAAAAGCCTTTTGTGAGGGTCCACTTCGGAAGCGTTCACAATTCATCCCATAGAGGAAAGCAATCTGAGCATCATTCCAAATGTTTGGCAATTTCGGAGCTAGAAGCTTTATTTTTTTTACTTTTAATGAATGATTTCTCAAGCGATCATTTAAGCAACGTTTTTTCTTGCCAATATATAACAGAAACCACAAGCTAGGGGGATCCGGTAAACAACGTCTGAACAACACGGGACATTGCTCAGGTGATTCTTGCGAGTAACTCCAGGTTTCGCGAACGGCGTGAGGTGGTCAAGACGGAAGTTGTTCTTGAAAACAAGACTGACTTGAAATTTCTTCGCAACGGCCAACAAGTTGTGAGTCACTTTTTGGAAGTAACGTGTGGTTTTACCTTACTTCCACAAAGTGTTTCCTAAGCATCTGAATATGTTGCATGTACTTTCAACTATGCAGGAATTACGAACCGGGAAATTCTCAAATGGTACATGGAGGCATCGGTTGACGAAACAAAACAGGTTGATTACCAGTGTAGAAGAATCCAGCTTTTGCCATTCTTTCTGTGTTTCCCTTCGCAGTTGCAGGATAACGGCCGAACGAGAACACTCTGTTTTCCAACGACGCGTACGTCACATGTATGGGCCTGGTGTGCAGCACAGCATACTCCTTCACGCGATTTCCATGCGATTCTGGACGTGCGAGGTATGAGTACTTCTTTCCACAGACGTCTTCTGAACGGTGGGCTAGTTCAGGTCTCATCTCAGAGGCAGCATCCACCATGACAGTGCCTGTCCCAAGACGAAAGATATGTGAATGCATGATACTCCAGAACTACCGCATACAGCTATTTGCATCATCGGCATAACATTGGATCGCTCGATATATTGATGGGGGGGGTTACGTTGCGGACTGAATATCGACGAAGGTATAAACACGCACCGTTGATAATTGCTCTGCGAAATTTCGCCCATAATTCACCCCTCGAGGTTTTAGTCACGAGCCAACTACGACCGAAACGGCTCACACGGGAGTTTCGAGTCCGACACCCATGCTAGGCATATGTGTTTCACAGTAGTCAGGCAACAGACATTCCCTTTGTCACGTTACGTTGCAGCAGCATTGCCAAATGTGTTGGCACAGCTCAAATATTTTTGGGCCGTAAACTATCCCGAACACATTGTTAAAGGTTTGCTGAACACAATACATGCCTTTAGGGAATTTTTATACCATAAATTCTTCGAGGTTAAAGTGCGCGATTTTGCAACCACGCACGGTTCAAACCCCCTCCTCATTGCACATCCACGTTCCTCCTCTCCTCTCCTCCTCCTGCTCCTTGCTCCTCCTAATTCTTGTCTTCTGTTAACGGCATTGACGCGTGTTATCGGTGCCTCCCTACATTGAGTTTGCAAGCGACTTTCACCAAGAAGCGTAAGCCAATTATGGTAGCACTGCGGTTCACGGTGGTGTCATAAAGCCCAAGCGATGGCATGCTCATGGTTTTCCAATGATACTCTTTTACGTAGTGGTGAAGGAGCCAGGACGAACAAATGTGCAAGCGTACAATTCTACAAACAGGGTAGTTGTCACGTGAGACGCTTAGCGCATATTCTTCTCTCCCGAAACAGTAAAGTTGTGGGTAGTTTGAAAAGCATGATCTGTGTGTTCAACGTTGGTGGTCTACGTGTATGCGGTGAAGGCACCTTGGGAAAATGGTAAATGGGTACTAACACACCCAACTCCATGTGCAATCGCCCACTGTGCATCGTCGCCACATGAACAAGGTCGGTATGGTTCTGTACGTCGCCTATACTTGGTCACAAAAAAAGAGTTCACGTGCGGAATGTAAAACTTCGGTCGTGCTTTCACAAACATCTTTTTGGTGCAAAAAAGGAAAAGACGAAACCAGAATAAGTCGTTTGATAGTCCCTTTAGCAGTAGACTATATGCGTTAATATAAAAAATGAGCCAGCGAGCACTCTATACAATGAAAAGAGGAAGTAACTGAAAAGGCTAGCCAGCTGTAGAGCACGGACGCACACCTTCTATATTGACGTGGAGGGCTCCATTGGTTCACGGCTCTACCAATTGAGCTAAGCTAACACAACTCCCCTAGCCCTTCCAAGGTTTGCTTCATTTGCATGGACAAACACATCCACTCACTCACTCACTCATTTCACTTTCACTCTTGCATGTTTTCTCACACACGCACACATTCATACGACACGACGACGCAAGCGGCATCTGTTGAACACGACGGATATTGACATATGAAACGTGGTGATGTAAACCTATGAATGCGTGCGTAAGCGAGAAAACATGTAAGAGTGAAAGTGAAATGAGTGAGCGAGTGGATGTGTTTGTCCCTTCAAATCACACAACCTTGGAAGTCGTGAAGTGTTTTGGTAGCCCAGTTGTAGTTGGTTAGCTCAATTGGTACAGCCCTCGACCGCTAACACAGAAGGTGTATGTTCGAGTCCTACAGCCGGCTAACCTTTCAGAGTGACTTCACTCTTTGATGGGTCCTAGGCAGTTGATACTTGTACGTGGTGTTGTCGTTTCTTCTGTGTTCCAGGCTCAGAGCATCCATTTTCATCGCAGCCTATACAGACAGAACTTCCCAAAGGTACGCTCAGAGATCCTTCTATCGCCGTCGAAAGTTGATGGCTGTGATTTACGCTTTGCACTGGGTCACTTTACAGCTCACAACAACGCCCTAATGTTCGTGTTATGTTTGTCAGAGTAGGAAACGTATCTTACTCGATGTGGGGCTTCCAGCAGAATTGCTCGAGGACACAGAGTCTTGGTTGTCTTCTTCAGAAAGAATAAAGGACCAGTTAGTATATCGTACTCCCAAAGGTTCGCAGGAACAACATATCATGGACTAATGCTCGTCGATTTCACACAATATACAGGCTGTATCACGCAAAACGAGCCAAAGTTGTAAAACAGTGGCACGTCGCACGTCAAAAGACGGACTGCATTGTGTTACCATCGGTGTGAGGATACTCAAACTATTTCTGTTTTGTAATGAATTAATTAAGTGAAATTAATTAGTCAATTTTTTAATCATAAGGACTAGAGCCAAATTGTGAATGAGAAAGCTGTAGAAAGACGCGTCTCCGAAGATGCACAATGAGCAAAATAAAGAAAAAAAGGGTGTTTCTTCACGAACTTTTGCGGACAATCTATCGAACCCATTTTTGTTCAGAAAACGACTACGGTATCAGGTGACCGAGGGGACCACATGTTCCCTTAACTCTTGCAGTTAAAAAGTTTATTGGAAGTTAATTTTGACACAGCCTCAGGACTTGATTGGAGCCCTCTTAAGGAGTACCCTTCAGCATATGTCATATTGCAACTAACTTCATCTCGAAAAAAAGTGATATAACTATTTAAAATATATATATACTCGCATTTAGCTGGGACATCCTGTATGCACAGAAAACATACGCTCTTTCAAAGTTTTCAAATACACATTGCCGTTAACGCTACAGTGCAGGTTGATCGTCAAAAGGGATGGCGCCGCTGAAGCATTAACAAGCATTAAAGTGACTGCTGCATCCGTCGCGGTTAGAGTCACTAAATAAGGGTATAGAATATCGCTTTCCCTTTCTCTGCAGAAGCCGCCGTTCAGTGTCCGCAATTGGGCCGGCCGTACCACGTGGTTTCTCTTTCTAAGAACGCGTCGCCCATGTTGAGTACCCTCCATCCAAAACCTGTTTCCTCGGTTGCGAGCTGCTCGACTGCGCGCAGTTCTACTGCGGAGAAGGGGGAGATTAGCGTCCCATGGCTAGGCGACGCAGTCGCTCCGGACTCAAGATGGCGGTCTTGCTCGCCGACGTGGCTCAGTGTCGCGACTTTGCTCTCTATTTAGTGACCCAGTCGCAGGTCGATTCCGAAACTGTAGCGCTCTTTTACTCATCGTTCATTACCGACGATAACCCTGAAAGTCTCACGCAAATTTCTGGAGTAGTTCCTGTGCAGTTTTATGTGATGCGTAGTAAGAGCAGACGGCAGTTGTTGAGAGTATCCCGGAATTCCCTTTCTGGAAATTGGAGAAAACATCACACGGCCAAAACCAATCAGCCCTTTGGGCGGACGAGTCTACACAGTAAACTTTTTACAGTTTTTGGTGTAAACGGCTTTTCCCGTGGCGCACATATTTTGGTGTTGCCTTTACACCCGAATGAAGGGTGTTGTCTGAACCACACTTTAAATAGGTGTCTTCCTCATAAAACACTCTCATAATGGGTGTTTACCAACAAAAACACCGGTCAAAGGGGAGCATTGTATTGAAAATACCTTTCAGGATGGAATTGTTTTGTGACAAATACTGCCTCAAAAATGGTTAGTGTAATACAAGCTCCAACGACAGCATACCAACGCATACAGTTCGATGTTCTTGAGTCTACGGCAACCACCACCTTGAACACGGCAGACTTCCAGCCGTGGTTTCATCGTACAACCAAACCCGGAGCGCAATGCGTCACAGGCACGGCTTGTTAGGTACTGTAGGCGTGAGTGCCGAAGCTTGAAGAGGTCAATGCGTCAATGCGTCAAGGCGTGAAGAGAAGAATAGATGTCACGTTCGGTAGCCTCTATTGACGTATCGGATGGATCGTATACTGATATACAATTTGTTTGGGGCACGTTCGTTAAGTGTAGTAGCGGAAAAGGTCTGTAACGGTGACGGGAATTCGTCTTTGCAATTAAAACGTACGCCTGCAACGTGTCAAGGATACCATTTAAATTCCTGATATCCTTTTCTGCTAAATACTGTGTTTCTGACTCAAGTTATCGTTTGTAATGTCATTAACTGCTGAGTGGAGCTGCGAAACCAGTATAATTTTCCTTTGACCAATTAAAACGCCGTTTTAAAAACCATATTCCCAGTTCAAATGGGGTGTAAGAAAGCTTATAGGACGTAAACACCTATTTGAACACCTCGCTTTACACACTAAATGATCGTCACGGGAAAAAAGGTGGTGTATGTCGATATTCCACCTTTAGTAATGCTCTTTTTACACCATTTGCTACAGTTGACGGGATAGAAAGGGTGTTTCTATGATAATACGCCTGTATTGAGCGAATACAGGCGTAAAATGATTCACTCTGTAACCAAGAAGCGGCTTGAGGGGCGTTTGGTCAGTGGCCGGAAGCTCAGCGGAAAGCGCCGCTTGCAGAACAACGCCGCCACTGGCGGAAATACGCGGAAGAGCTGCTTCAGATTCCTTGCTCCTGATTGGCCTTAAGAATATTAATGTGAGTGTTCTTCATGTTGACTGGGTGATAATCATCCGATGGCTGAGAGGTGACCAGTCGTGCTAGTACGCGCCTCTTTGCTTTTGCTCGTGTCGTCCCTAAGGTTGCCCTCGCAGAAGCTAAAGAGTACTTGGGTTGTTTTGAATGCTTCCCCTTTAACGCTGATTCACAACTCTGGGGTTACGGCTGCGCTTGCCTGTTACGGCCACTAACAGCGAATCATGGCAACCGAACATCATTTGTATGGAACGACGGCACACGTAAGGCGCTGTAGGCAGCCGTAAATGCAGTAATCTGAATCAGCCTTCAGATTGTGGCGAAGTACAATGAACGGCCAATGTGAGCACGGAATGGCTGATGCAGCTGGTCATCGCAACAATGGAAAGGTGGAGGACATCACAAGAAATTTCTTGCGCGTCCAGAGGTTATAGAACTCATTCTTTTGGAAGTCGGCATTCCTTCTTCTGATATGCAGACGAAGATTACAGTATAGTTCATCTACACATGTTTTCATATGCAATAGTCCCTTTAAAATTTGTCAATGGTATATTGTGTTCGCAGGCTGTGGATAACTCTATTGTGATGTTAACGATGACGCTTCTAGCAGCAGCGGGGTCTTACCTACACAAAACACATCCGTAGGGTATAAAATAGGCAGTAGAATTCGTATCACTGCGTCATAAGGCATGGTGTGGTAAAGAGCCTCGCGCAATAAAGGTGTACGTCAGTAACTGGTGGCTGACCAGCATCTCATCTACATCAAACAACATATTTGTTTTCTACATTTTTCTTTTGTAAGGGATCTTGTTGCGCGCAATATTTGGACACACAGCTCACATTATGGTCTATAGTTGGCCTACCTAGTCGGGATTATAAGGATACCACGTTACCTTGAGACGTTTCTTCCATGGGCTCGCCTCTATCCATAGCATAGATGAAAAGCGTGCAATCAGTCTTTCGCCTTAAAGGGAGAAATGAGCTGTTCGATCAAGTCGTACGAAAATCTAAAACTCTGTAGTTCTTTAGCAGTCGAGTACAGAAATTTACAGAAGTACATAACTTTAAATGCACCGTAAAACAGCCTGAGAAACATGTTAAGTTGACAAGCGTAGTTTAGTAGGCTCTTGAACTCGACTGGCAGAACCAACACAGTAAGCTGCAAGTGTGTCAGAATGCTTAATATTGTTAATTTGATAGCAATATTGATGGAAAGCGGCTTGGTTGCGATATCGTGCGGTAAATACTTCTCAGTTTATCAAGCGACAGTGATCTATGTCTTCGACTGACTTCTTGCTAGTGATGGTTACGCAGCATCTTTGATTCACCCGGAAATAACGTTGGCGCTGTCCAAACGGATCCGACGCAAGATTAACATGGTCAAGAATTGGAAGGTGAATAGGGAATGACGCAGCGCAGCTCGCTCCTAGCCTGCGATAGTCTACACTTTATGGGTGATTCATTGTTACGTGGCACACACACACACGCACATATATATATATATATATATATATATATATATACTTCGGGCCGTTATATAAACTTCGTGGCCGTTTGATAATGCTTTTACCTCACCCTATACTATATATATATATATATATATATATATATATAGTATAGGGTGAGGTAAAAGCATTATCAAACGGCCACGAAGTTTTACAGAAGTTCAAAAAAACACGCGGAAACAGATTTTAGGGAAATTACAAATACTAGTTTATTACATAGGGAGACATTAAAAAGTAAAATGGGCAAGGGGTCGACGTTTCGACAGTGGCACTGTCTTCGTCAGGACTAAAGATTTTAATTATTGTGAATTATTAATTTTTGTGAATTATTATCCTGCATCATACTTCACTGGCTTGCAATGTGGCATTGAAGAGTGCTCAGTCACCCTCCCCGGTGTATCTCACTCGCAGAGCGACCCCTGGTTTGCCAATTCCGAACGATGCGCACCTACCCAGAGCTGACGAGCCGCAAACACGGCGAAACACGTGTCCTCTGGTGCTGTCGCATCGTTGCATGAGTATCTGTTTTTCTGCGTGCTCAGTCACACTCCCAGGTGTATATCGCTCGCTGAGCGACCCCTGGTTTGCGAATTCCGAACGATGCGCAGCTACCCAGAGCTGACGAGCTGCAAACACGGAGAAACACGTGTCCTCTGGTGCTGTCGCATTGTTCCATGAGTATATATATACAGTCAACCCTCGATTTATGAACACCCTCAGTTCCCCGAAAAATCGTTCATAAATCGAGGGATTCATAAATCGAAAATTCCGTTAAGTGAGTACTATCGAGCAAATGGAACAGTATTTCCGAGTTGGTATTGTGTTTATAATGCAATATATTGTGTAATTTTGCTTTCGACCATGCCTTCTGCTGTATCAATCTCACAAAGCACAGATGCTAGCGCATTCACACTCTGTTTATTATGCAATACTAAATAGTTTAATTTGGCTTTGGACCATGCCTTCCGCTGTGTCAATCTTGGAAAGAGGAGATGTCAGCACACTCGCACTCAACTGGTCTCGGATTTCCTCTGGGGTTTTTAACCTACGTTTATTAATCTCAGGGTGACAGCGGACACCGTATTCATGAATTGAGGTCAGGAACACTTCTGCAAAAACCCGTTTGTTGTTCGGATTTCGAGGGGTTAAGAAGCGATGGTGCAATACCTGGAAAACGTTTTGTCTGTTCAGGCGTCATTCATAAGACCACGAATAATCCCTTTGAAGGTTTTTGTTGGCCTCTGAACGACCCGTTCATAAATTGAGGGCAAAAACGCTGGGCAACTCCTAGTTGGTTCCCAGAAACTCCATTCATTATTCGAATATCGAGGTTCATAAAACGAGGGAAAAATGCATGTTAAAAGTTTGGTTCCTCGTGCTAGTGTTCATAAAACGAGGGAATTTCTGAATAGGGAATAGGGAATAGTTGAAATAAATGGGAGACAGAAGACGAAAGTAGGGGAAGTAACAAAAAGGGGTTTATTAAAACTTCAAAATTATAAAAGTTAGGGAGGATGTCTACGTTACGGCGGAAGAAAAGAGCTAAATGTGGCCACGAGGCTGATAAGGGGCTTGAGAATGACGTGGTCGGTTGGGGGAAATTCCAGCCACCTGGCGGTTGTCAATTGGGGAAATTCCAGAGCGCTTTTGTGTCAGGTCCAGGAGTGGGGTCATCGTCCTTGTGGGTCAGTGGGTATTTTGATCTGGCTGAAACGAGAAAAGCCAACAGGGTCTTATCTAGGTTCTTAAACTTCTTATTGTTGACAGCATGCCAGGGTCCTCGTTAATGGCCGATCGGTATTTGTAAATTAGGTAAGATTCCCGTTGTTCCCGGGAGCGGTCGGAGGTAAAGTTCGATTGGAGAATGTTACCAAGAAACCTAACCTTCCAGTCTCACGTCATTTCAAACAACCAGAACATTCAATCAACGAAGCCTCAGTTTTTATTCTCCAATCGAACTTTACCTCCGACCGCTCCCGGGAACAACGGGAATCTTACCTAATTTACAAATTCCGATCCCCATTAACGAGGGCCTTGGCATGCTGTCAACAATAAGAAGTTTAACAACCTAGATAAGACCCTGTTGCCTTTTCTCGTTTCAGCCAGATCAAAATCCCCACTGACTCACAAGGACGATGACCCCACTCCTGGACCTGACACAAAAGCGCTCTGGAATTTCCCCAATTGACAACGGCCAGGTGGCGGGAATTTCCCCCAACCGACCACGTCGTTCTCAAGCCCCTTATCAGCCTCGCGGCCACATTTAGCTCTTTTGTCCCGAAGAAGGCGGAGCTTCCGCCGTAACGTAGACATCCTCCCTAACTTTTATAATTTTTAAGTTTTAATAAACCCCTTTTTTGTTACTTCCCCTACTTTCGTCGTCTGTCTCCCATTTATTTCAACTATATATATATACTCATGGAACGATGCGACAGCACCAGAGGACACGTGTTTCTCCGTCTTTGCAGCTCGTCAGCTCTGGGTAGCTGCGCATCGTTCGGAATTCGCAAACCAGGGGTCGCTCAGCGACCGATATACACCTGGGAGTGTGGCACTCCTCAATGCCACAGTGCAAGCCAGTCAATTATAATGAGAAAAAAAAACATTAAAGAAACAAGTAAATGACACTAGACTGTCTGAAATTCAAAATTACAGATTAACATGGCTTCTATGGCTGCACGCAGAGAAACAGATACTCATGCAACGATGCGACAGCACCAGAGGCCACGTGTTTCGCCGTGTTTGCGGCTCGTCAGCTCTGGGTAGGTGCGCATCGTTCGGAATTGGCAAACCAGGGGTCGCTCAGCGAGTGATATACACCAGGGAGGGTGACTATACACCAGGTGTATATCGCTCGCTGAGCGACCCCTGGATTCATTAAACATATCTTAGGGAAGTTAGGAACACTTGTTTATTTAATAGGCAGACATTAATAATTAAATGATAAAGGGTCGACTTTTCGACAGTGCCACTGTCGAAACGTCGACCCTTTCTCACTCAACTTTTTATTTATGCCTTTTATATATACTCTCGAACGAAGGCTAGACCATGATTTCATTTTTCAGTTACTCGAAGTCTGCGTGCGGATATTGCAGTGTCAGTACGTAATTTGAATTTGTAGAGGAGGTGGTGTCCTTCTACATGAGTCCTGAGCGGCGGTGATGGAATGTCCCAACGGGCAGATGGTTTTGGCCTCGCGTTAGGACGGTGCCGGTAGTACTGGCTGCCGTGCGCTGAGGCTCGCGGTATTAGAGACGCGTCGTCGTCGTCGTCCACGGGCCGCCACATCTTCATTGGTCGTATTGTTGTCATCGGTCGGTTGTATTGTTATTTAACTATACCCGACTGATATATCGTTATACAGGGTGTCCCAGAAGACGTGTCATTGAATTATAATAATAAAAAAAAACTACGCCACCTAGAGCCATGCGGTCAACGGCAATTGTTCTAACTAGATTTTTGCCACCTCGTGTATCGTCAGTCTAATTATGTAAATATTTTCAAACTGAACCCGAAAATTTGCCATGTAAAGGTTACTTTTTACCTCACCAATATAAAAAGCGTGCCGAATTCACTCAAATTTATGATAATTCACGGTGATATTCACGAGCTATGCCATCGGAAAAAATAGGCGAACATTATGCTTTTCGGAGCAGCGGATCGCGCGATGACTTTTTGAGCGCAATCGCTCGCAGTCCGACGAAAGCCAGCCCACAGGTGATAGTAGAAAAAGTGACAGTTCCCGAAATTGGGAGAGGGAAAGCGCGATCCTAGCGAAAGTCTGACCCGATAAGCCATACCTGTGTTCTCTCTTTCAGCGATGCCGTCGTGGGCAATGTTTCCAACCTCCTTTCGTCGTACTGAAAAAGATTGCGCTGAAAAATTCATCGCGCGCTATGCTGTGGGAGCCCAGTAGAGCCTGATGTTCGGTTATTTATTTCTGATGGGTTAGCTATTGAATATACTTATCAATTCTCATTAATTTTAGTAAATTAGACACGCTCTTCACAATGGTGGGGTAAAAAAGTGACTTTACTTGGTAAATTTCGGACTTAAGCTCTCAAAAAGTTACGTAATTAAACTTACGTTATACGACATTCACGTCAGGAGGTGGCAAAAACCTAGTAAGAGCAAATGCTGTTGACCACATGACTCTCGCGGTGGTGTAGTTTTTTTTATATTATAATTCAATGACACGTTTCCTTGGACACCCTGTTTACAGGGTGTTTCACGAAAATCCCCCGGCTGAATAATTTGTGAACAGGGGGCGCCATCGAAGAAATTTCTTTTGGTAGAGATTCCTGGGACATCGACCATGAACTCAGTAGCGAGCGGATAATTTGCATACGCTCACTAAATAAATAAACATGCTAACTTTTAACTTTTACTTCGCACGCTCACGCAACTTCTATTTTTAAGTATCGAGACTTTCGGCGAAAAATATTCCAAAGAAAAAAAAAACACATCGACACTTCGTGATTTTTTCGAGTAATTAATAGGTTTCGGTTTGCATATTTTTTGCGCGGAGCAGTGCACCAATGGGCTCTTTGGATCAGCTATCCGGCTGTAAATTTCGTGTTCATCCGCCTGGTTGACACACACGGGGTTGACGGAAGATTCGGAACAGTCGCAAGGGAGGCTTTGATATTCCTTCTCAAAGCGAATGGTAAAGGGCGCTGGCGGTTCTGTCGTTCCGTAGGTGAGATAGCGTGCTCTTATCATGGATGATGACGAATGCGCCTCGAGCGCTGTGAACAAGTGGGGTACACTGTTAAGAATTGGCTACACCCCATAGCACGCCCCTAGCCAACCATCATACCGAACGACAACGTTCTCGCTCGATTTGTTGAAAACGGTATGCGGGGCTTTTGACATAATTGACATAATTGGCAGTACAAAAAAAGCGTACACCGCCCATTTTTTCTTTGAATATTTTTCGCCGAAGGTCCCGATGCGTAAAACAGAAGTTCCGTAAGCGTTCGAAGTAAAAGTTAGCACGTTTATTTAATTAGTGAGCGTATGCAAATGAGGCCCTCGCTACTGAGTTCATGCTCGATGTCCCAGGCATCTCTACCAAAAAGAAATTTCTTCGATGGCTCCCCCTGTTCACGAATTATTCAGCCGGGCGATTTTCGTGAAACACGTACCCTGTATATTTTACAAACGTAGCAGAAAAAAGGGTTCGCTCTTTCCGTGTATCACCGGCAGGAACTCCTTTCGCGAAAGTGTCCTTTGTAGGGTGACTGAATACTAGCTCCCTGTGTGTATGCCCATGGAGCTAGTATTGATGCATCCCATTCTTTAGTCGGTGCAACCGTCCCCTAATGGAAGCGAATTCACCTCACAATCCCTCTCACCTTGTTGTGTGGCGGTATTAGCGGAAGCTCCTGCTACTACAGATGCCCTCCTACAAGGTGTCTATTCCTACGTGCCTCAGCCAAGTCGCAGCTTCCTTCGCACCGCGTTCATTGCAGGGATCGGAACCGGAACTGAAGCCAAACCGAAAACCGAAAAAAAAAAAAAAAACGTTATTTTGTGTCGCACCCGTACCGAACCGAACCCCAACAGTTTTTTTGCTTGTCCTGAACCGAACGGAAAATGAACAAAAAAAAAATGATACGGCTACCGATTCGGTAATCACTTCACAGGTGAAATAATTGTACCACCGACCGACCTTTCTTTGTTTATTTATTTATTTTTTGTATTATGTCAGATGCGAGTACAAGTTTGTGACTTTTGTGACGTCATTTTTTTTTTTTTAGTCGGAGCAAACGATGGCACTGACTGGATTCTGCATAAAGGCACTTCGCTTTTTGTTTTCCGCAGAAGACCACGAGAGTACAATGCAGTAAAAGTAAGTAATTAATCAATGTGTTTATTACTTGTCTTGTGTTTTCACCTGAAACTGTTATCTCACACTCTTACAACCGTGTACGGTGAGGGTAAGCTCGCTTTCATGGAGCAAAATTACTGCCGAAATACCCGCTAAACCAGGACCGAAAAAAGTAACGGTTCCAACCCCTGTAAACGTCCCGACGGCTGACTGCTTTTCTTTTTGGGGATAGGTTTTAAGAAATACCGGTTCCGATCCCTGGTTGTTTGGACAACACAATCGGGACAGGGGCAGTTCGCGCACATGGCGTGCTTTCATGATTAGATGCGCGGGTGGAGACGTACCCTTGCCATTTTGCGCCGATTCATACGAAGCAAACAGAAACTTCCAAACTGACACATTTATTCATGTTTTAATTGCAAACGGCGCAGTGGATGAATCTCGTTCCTTCATTATTTTATTATTCTGAGGATCACATAATCTTTCTGATCACGAAGATGATGGAATCCGTATGGACCCCGAAAAGTGATTTTATTTTTTTTTTTCAACTGCTGTGCATGCCTGTGTCCCTATTTACCACATAAACGTGATTATTCCCTGCATTCGGAACATTTTTAAACAGATAAGCATATGCAAAGCTGATGCTCAATATATCTTGCCAGATTGGAGATGAAATAATTCACTTACAACATGCTGCGAATGACTCACCTCTGAAAGTCCACTTCCTGTCAAGACAACAGTAAAGTTGACGTAACCCAACGACTGCACAAGTGACCGTTGGGTACCACCCGCTTTTGTACGAATAAGTCACAAAGGCTCACACAGCTTCACGTTATTGTGTGATAGCGAACTGTTGGAAGCGAGCTGCTTCAAGTGCCGGGAAGATTGCCAGAACGCTTTCATCAGTCCCTCATGTCATACCCCTTTATCAGATTACCGATAGTGTAGTCGATTAGGAAGTAACAGTTCACTCTCAAATTCGTAACATCTTATAAGGGCCACTTTATTGCATCGCTGTGTCACCTGCACTAAACGGCACGACATTACTCGCATTTTGAGGGATACACTGTAGCGTACTCTAGCCCTGTAGGATGTGCCGCACACAGTTGCATGCAGCAGCACGGTAAACGACCCAATGTGCCATGTAGCGTACCCGCGTGACAGGTTGTGTATCCAGTGTGAGAGCTTGTAGGGAATTTTAATTAATCGTTTCGGCCAAGCGGTTCACGAACGGCATCGTTTGTGACCACTGGGTAGACGATGCGTCTTCTAGTTGAGCCCTCGGGAAAGGGTTAAGAAAACATTTGATAGACGAATATTCGCTAAGACTCCCCCGTGCTGCAAAACTGGGAGGGCGTCGCTGGAATAGTTCGCGAGACCGCGATTTCGCGAACCTGTGTAGAAACGGACGGATGTGGAAATCGCGGGTTCCGGGCTGCATGACACTCCCGGAAGTGTCATCAAGCCTCTACATGCACCCAGGCTTATGTAGGTTTGTTATGAACTGTAATCCCGCGAGAATGACATAAATGCTCGTTTTTGTGTAAGCAGGTTCCGGGAGGGGGCTGGGGTTAAGCGGTCGGCCCCCGAAGCGTCAGTCCATACAGTGAATTTCCCTTTCTCACCCTTTATGCGCTACAACCTCCTCCCCCCAAGCCTACAATCCAAAGTGATACAATATGTGAATAAGCTATTGATGTTGAAGTGGTGGTATCTTTGAGAAGAACGAATTTCTGAAACGAAGACAGTTAATAAGTAGGTCTCCATTTGTGGGGCTCATTTCTTCGCGAGTTCCAGTGGTTATTCTTTTACATTCCCGCTATTATATTAGGTGGTACCTTAAAACCTTATTTCGCGAAAAAAGAGTTCGGTCGCTAAATTCTATAAAATTAAGTCGTCCCCAAAAACTTCCAGTTCTACGGTATTAGTAGCACGCCCTGTAGTGTTCTTTATCGGGAGCACATACAGCAGGAACAGCAACGTGTAACACCTTTATCAAATCAAAGAAACGTGCTTTTCGTATGATTTCAAGATTAATCATTGGGCGTCGTTTTTTTTTTGGGAGATAGCACGCTTTTGTCTAATCGAGAGCACGGTTTTAGGCGAGGATACTCAACTACTACCCAATTGATTGCGGTTGTGTTCAGCCTTGCATCTCGCATTAACGCTAATAACCAATATTATTTTATCTTTATAGACATGCGTAAGGCGTGTAATAAAGTTAGACATCAGAAGCTTCTTTTGAAACTAAAGAGTTTGATAAATAATCATAACACAACTATGTGAATTGTTACTTATCCGGATGTACACAGAGAGTTTTGTTCAATCATTGTTTGTCTACAGAAGTTCCTGTAACGTCGGGGGTACCCCACGGATCAGTGCTGCGTCCACTGTTGTTTATACTGTTTATTGATGATATTGTAAAGGAAGTACCAACAAAGATACTTTTATATGCCCACGACTGGGAAGTTTATAGCGAACCCATATCGGCAAATCACCAATTCCTTCTCCAGGAATCATTAAATAGGATAATTAATTGGTGCCGCAACTGGGACATGGAAATTAATATTGACAAATGTCTTACCATTACGTTCTCCAACCGCAATACTCCGATGGTATTTGACTAGAAAATGTTTCGGCAAAATGTGAAACTAGTGCGTTCGTTAAAATATCTAGGAGTTACATTTAAATAGAAGCTGACGTCCCAGGAGGCACAATGTACTGAAAGCCGAGTGCAACAGGGGTAGACGGGTACGTGGAAGGCCTTGAGTACTTTCGTGAAACTGAAGTACTTTGATAAGACACATACCGCCCACCCCCAATGCACTCGACTTTTAGCACATTGTGGTGCCTCGGGTGGTCAGATCACATTGAGTCAATTACTTCCAAAGCCTTAGATAAGTTAAGGGTATCTAAAGCGATCCTTAAAAACGTATCCGATGGAGACCAAACTACTAGCCTATGAGACCTTAGTACGACGGATTTTATTCGTGTTCTGTAAAACAGGGACGCTTTCTATTTTATGTGAATAACGTGCTTGTGGAAGACAATCGAATGCCGTCGCAATCCGAATACTGTCCAGAGGTCCGGGCTGTCGCTTTAAGGCATACATATCGCCGTGTTTGATTGATGTAGTACTCCCTCTTATCGTTGGCAAAGCAACTGAAATGAATGTATGATATAATCACGTTCGAAGCAATCTTTAGGGCGCGCCCTTTCCTCTTAAATTGACACTTCCTCGCTAATACAACGAGCGATTTGTGCACGCGATCGCGTTACCATCGACAATAGCGTTTTCCTGATGCCCAGTGCGGTGTGCTAGTCTTAGTTCAGCAAGGAAGAGCGAAAGGAAGGACAGATGAAACGGGATGCACATTCGATCAAAGTGGTCCTGTGACACGATCTTCCACGAGCCTGCTTGACGACGGTGTTTTCTTTCTTTTTTTTTTTTTCGGTTGTGTGTGGAACGGTGCACGAAATGCGAAAAAAGGCGGCTACAAGAGTTCGACATGAACTCCCACGTCCTCCTCGCAAGGTTCCGCGTGTTCCTCGTCGGCGTTCCGATGTGTTGGCTAATGAAGCATTCCTTTGACAAGACAGCATGCGCAAGCTTTGCTCATGAAGCTGCCTTAGTGGGCTGCCTTGGTGGTGAATGGTCTTGATATCATGATCAACTATCGCGATGCTGACGATAAGGGGGAAATGAAAGTGCAAGTTCAGCGAGTTCTCCGCGACATTCTCCATTCATATTCGTGCAAGTATAGGATACAGTAAAGATAACACAATAGCGAGTTTTAGTAATTCGTACGATATCGCCTTTGCGTACGTAAGGGATAGCGTTGATGGTTCTGCGCACGCCCATAACATAAAGAGAGCTTCGCGCAGTGCGCAGAACCACCAACGCTATCTGTAACGTACGCTATCGCCTTTGCGTGCGATATACTAAAACTCTCTATTGTAGTCAAACGATATCATGTGCGCGCTCGGTAGTACGAAAACTACGAACCGCGGGGACGGTTAAACTCGACGTTTCCGAAGAAAGAGAAAAGAGAGAATGCACCATGGAGGTAAAACTAATCGTGCCCGCCTCTATATCGTTCTAGCTATTGCGCAGATAAACACATAGCCCAAGTTACCACACAAGGTGTAAATAAACAGGAAAACGATAGAGATTAAAATATAAACAACAATAGTAGCCATGGTGTATTGCGAATTGAAATGTATTTGATTTATACTGACTGACAGCCCCCTCATGTCGCGGCCCGCATCCTCTAGTGGTTACCCTAGAAGTCAGCCCAGGACTCATGCTAACCATCTTGTCCTCTACTACTTCCTGCGGTCGTCTTCTCCCATATTTCCATGTCTGCATGCATTTCATGGTGGTGGTGGTGCGATGTTATAAGGAAGTGGAGTGAGGTCTGCCTGCTCAGACAAGGCGGCAAGTTTCACTCCTTTGTGAAAGGGGAGGGGGAGAAGGGGAAGTAACAGAGAAAGTATAGAGGATCAGAAATTAGAAGAAATGAGTAATTAAAAACATAGATAAAGAAATAGTAAGAAGGGGGGGTAAGAGTAAAGGGAGGAAAAGAGAAGGAAAGCGGTCACGACAGTTCCACAGAGGAAGCGAAAGCTAGGAGCGCGTCTCGCGCTTTTCTACGGATGTGGGTGGGACCCTGCGGGTACAAAATCTCGTCTAGAGAGCCACAGGGAAGTGATAAGGCACTGAAACTCGAGATCAAGGTGTCTCTGGCTGCTTGAGACTCTGCGCAGTCCATGATGATGTGCGCCAGGTCACCAAAATGCATTTCATAGCCACAGCTGCGGTAGTACCACAGAATGACAAACGCAGCACGTGCTCCACATGGGACTACGTCAAGGGTGAGCAAGTGCTGGACATGTATTCATGCGCGAGGGTAAACGATCACTCAACTTATTTCGCACTAATAATTTTATACTATTTATTATATTGTACTCTTCAGTGGGTCATTATGTACCTCGATCATAAACTTGTAAAATGGCAGTGTGTAGTAATTTGAAATATTCGAAATATTTGAAGTTTCGACGCGGCAGCACACAGTATAGCACCAGGCAAGGTTACAGCGGCAAAATGATCTCCTTGGATTTCTTTACAATAGAAATAGCTCATGTAAATCGTCATAAATGTGCGCGATAAAGGTGAGTGCACGGGTCCGTGTTGCCTAGTGTGGTACGTTAAAAGAGAAACAGTTCCACTTAGCGAATCCTTTGCTGTCGTCCTGTTTGCTTTTTTATCTGATAGGTCGGACAAGAGTGCTTCTCAGACTGCAGTGTGTCGCGAACAACAAAGAAGTCGCACGCCAACTGCAGTTGGAGATAAGTTTTTATAAGGCTTTATCTAGCCGACAGGCATCAGAACAGCCATCATCAGGAGAAGAAAAACAAATAGTGTTCGAGTTGCGTGATTCATGCGCGAGGGTAAACGATCACTCAACTTATTTCGCACTAATAATTTTATACTATTTATTATATTGTACTCTTCAGTGGGTCATTATGTACCTCGATCATAAACTTGTAAAATGGAAGCAAAAAAAAAAACAGAAAAAAAAGTCACACTGATAAGAGAAACAGATTCGTTAGATGAGTTGTTTGTCTCTTCAACGTACCAGGTCACATCAGGAAACATCGGGGCATGCGCGTACCTTCACCTCATCCTGTTTTAAATAAGCCGTTTCCGCATAACACATAATTTCGTTGCCATAAGCAGAGATCATTGAACTGCCTAACTGACCTCCATTCTCCTCACCACAGGTGAGCTAGGACACTGCAAGATGAACAAATCCTCGGTGCCCGTCAAGTGTTCTGTGGTCAGACTAATAGCAAAAACGAGGTCATAGCCCACTAATCATTCTGCAACAGAATCACTCCACATGAGCGTAAAAGAAGGTTCTTTGTAGCAAGGTGTGCGTTGCAACCAACATGGGAATAACAGTGTATGAAATGGTACCGTGAATATAGAAACTCCTGAAGCACTAATGCCACAGACTGGCTTCCAATGAGATTGATTGTAGCTCTGAGGTATGTGGCATGTTCGAGGGTTTTTATCTTGCGTGTCATAACGTGTAACAAAAATAATCATTTTTTAATCACTGTCATGGTGTGGAAAGCATGCACCCATGATGTAACAAACCACATCTATGAAAGCGTCCCAACCCCCTTAACCTTTCCCAGGGACCTCATATAGCTGAAATGGCTAAAGAACCTGGAATACCGTTTACCGTGTGCACAGAAAACTTGCTTTTGTTTCCCCCATCCCTCCGCTTCTCACAAGCCACAGATTAATGATGAACGAAATACCGAAAACCAAAAATCTTAGGTATGAGACTGCTTGTACACGTTCACTGAAGCCATTCTGTTGCCCTCTTGCAGCCCACTTCAGTCTGGGGAGATACGTCGCCGACATATCTCCCTAGACTGAAGCGTTCTTTAGGCTCCGTCAAGTATGCGACAAGAGAATACGCTACAATTCTCACCGTGCCGCACTCAAACTTTACAAAGAGCAAGAAAAAACTCCTAGAGGGTTGACCATTAAAGTGAACCCGACATTGCCCCTCGATGATAGACTTTCCCGTCAGTGGAATAACATCGTTCAAAATGCCTCTGCTGCGCTCATAGATGTACTAATCTCTCATTGCGATGACCCTATTAACGAACTTTCTCGGGAAGCGAAAATCATCCACGATACGACCACATTATCCGACGCCCATCAAGAAGAATTGTCAAAATTTTGCAGGTCCCGTGAACAGCTCGTATCGGGAACTAAACGCAAAAAGCTTGCCAGGGACGGAGTATGCTCACCTATTTTAGCTGATTATAATGAAACGCCCCCAGAAAGTATCTCGGTAAATAAACAACCGGTCACTTCTACTCAATTATTACTGCCCCAACTTCCACGTGACCATGATGGTGAATTGGATGGTGCGGCCTCTTCCGTCCAACAACGTGTAACTGTATCACAAAACGTTGTGAACTTGTCATCGCGCACCCTCACCGACTCAGAATTCTCACTTCTGAATCGGGGTCTGTCATTCTGCTCCAACAACGCTAAACTAAATGAATATCAACTCTATCTTGATTTGGACAATTTCGCAAGACGTATGCGCCTAAAAGAATATTTTTTCGACAAACCTAACTCCAATCCGAATCCCTTTAAACCAACTTCTGATTTCACACCCGATGCCAACCGCGACAAAGCCCTGGATATGTACATCAAGGCTGTTCAAAGGGATGTACTTGACGCATACAACAATCCATCTGACCGCAAAACTAAACCAAATTTAACAGCAGCTGAGCAGCGCAGCCTCTCCGATTTACAGAACTGTGGCGATATCATTATCAAAAGGGCAGACAAGGGAGGGACAATCGTAGTAATGAACAAACATGACTACCTTAACGAGGGCTTCCGACAACTGGGCTGTAGCATCTTCTATGAGCCTCTTGACAGTGAAACAACAAATAAGATAGCTGCCGAAATCACCAAAACCCTAAAATACCTAAAAGCGCGTGAAATAATCGACTCCTGCCTATATGAATTTCTAGCCCCACACACCCCTAAACCAGGCATGTTCTACATGCTACCGAAAATCCATCAACCAGGAAACCCAGGGCGACCTATAGTTTCCTCAATCGGCACCGTCACGGAGAAAATTTCTAGCTTCGTTGACCACCTCCTTAAGGATATACCTCCCCGATTACCCTCATATATTAAGGACACCAACCATTTCCTCGAAATGCTTAGCAAATGTGAACCACCCAAAGCAAGCTTACTTGTAACGCTAGACGTTATCTCCGTTTACACTAACATCCTACATGAGGATGGCGTGCTAGCAGCGGAGGCGGCGTATCTGAAGTACTCCGATCGCGCGGTTGACCCATCTGTATTACCAACTCTACTCAACTTGATCCTCAAAAATAATAACTTCGAATTTGACGGCCGCCACTATCTACAAATAAATGGCACAGCCATGGGAACTAAGATAGCACCAACGTACGCAAATATTTTCATGGGTGCACTAGAGGAAAAATTTCTAGCCGTGCGCACAAAAAACCTAGTCTATACAAATGCTTCCTGGACGACATATTCATGGTTTGGCCACACTCCGAAGATCTCACAGGATTCATTCGCGATTTCAACCTGGTACACCCCGCCATCAAGTTCACCTACTCCTTCTCGGCAACGACTGTTAATTACCTAGATGTAAAAGTAACCTTAACCGAGAAGGGTTCTTCCACTGACCTGTACCGAAAGCCAACTGATGCTCAGCAGTACCTTTCCTTTAAGAGTTGCCACCCGCGCCATACTAAACTCGCCACTCCTTATTGCCAGGCACTCCGATACAGGAGGATCTGCTCGGACGACGATGTTCTAAACAAAAACCTCGCGGAATTAGAGCAGACCTTCGTTAATCGTAATTTTTCACCCAGTCTAGTATAAGACGCCCTGTCCAAAGCACGACAAACAGACCGGATGAACTTATTCGGTAAACGCAACGACAAACCCAAGGGCGACCGCGTAAACCTTGTTCTTACCTTTGGTGCAGGCGCGGGTAATATTAACAGTATCCTCCACCGCCACCATAGCATCCTTCTGCAATCGGAACGGACACGACAAATATTTGCCGAGGCGCCACGAGTTACCTACAGACGTGCCCGCAAACTTCAAGATAGACTAGTCAACTCTAAAGTTCCAAAACCATTAACACCCACGGCGGGATGCCACCCATGCAATGGTAACAGATGCCAAATATGCAAATCAATGCAAAGCACGGCAGCGGTCAAGAGTACAAACTCCGACTTCTCCCTTAAAATCAATGGCGACTTTGACTGTAACTCCAGTAACATTATTTATATTATTCAATAAACAACATGCTCCGCGCAATATGTAGGTCAAAGTAAAAATTCATTTAGGATTCGATTCAATAACCACCGATCAGATGTTTCGAAAAAAGGTAGCCTCCCGGTTTCCCGCCATTTTAGTCGACCCGGTCATTCCATTAATAACGTCGCACTTTTTATTTTAGAGTCACATTTCACATCCGTTCGCTGCAGAGAGCAACGCGAATCGTACTTGATCTACAAATTCGAATCTTTAATAAATGAGGATAAAGGAGTGCTATCAACTGCAACTGGTAAGAAGCATATCCGGATAACTTTTTTTCTGTGTCCTCGGAGTGCCCGCAGCCTCTTTTCTTCTTTTCTTTACAGCTGGACACAATGACGCTAAGAACACCCCGGACAACAGGTTTTCAACGAGCGCGACCCCAGACCTTTCTGGAACTCCAAGGCTCTGACATGTAATCTCCCGGCCGATGACCCAGGAACAATAAGGAATCTTCCAGAACATGACTCACTGACGACTGCCTCGCAGTGGAATTGTCCCGGCTGTGACGACACTTTTGTAACCTTTTAAAAGATCTTGTACATAGATTTTCGTCTCGTCTTTCGCCGAAACGGAGACTTCCCCAGACCCTTGAGTTTAAATGCCAGCTTAATAAATAACTTTCCCCCACTCCCTACTTCAGTCTCTGCTGTCTTTTCTCCCCTATCTACATACAACATCCTGGTCGTTCGAACCTCCATTTTGTAGCTATATATATATATATATATATATATAGATACTCATGGAACGATGCGGCAGCACCAGAGGACACGTGTTTCGCCGTGTTTGCGGCTCGTCGGCCCTGGGTAGCTGCGCATCGTTCCGAATTGGCAAACCAGGGGTCACTCAGCGAGCGATATACACCTGGGAGGGTGACTGAGCACTCCTCAATGCCACAGTGCAAGCCAGTGAATTGTAATGCAGGAAAAAAAGCCATTAAAGAAACAAATAAATGATACTAGACGTGTTTGAAATTCAAACTTACAGATTAACATGGGTTCTATGGCTGCACGCAGAGAAACAGATACTTATGGAACGATGCGGCAGCACCAGAGGACACGTGTTTCGCCGTGTTTGCGGCTCGTCGGCCCTGGGTAGCTCCGCATCGTTCCGAATTGGCAAACCAGGGGTCACTCAGCGAGCGATATACACCTGGGAGGGTGACTGAGCACTCCTCAATGACACAGTGCAAGCCAGTGAATTGTAATGCAGGAAAAAAAGCCATTAAAGAAACAAATAAATGATACTAGACGTGTTTGAAATTCAAACTTACAGATTAACATGGCTTCTATGGCTGCACGCAGAGAAACAGATACTCATGGAACGATGCGGCAGCACCAGAGGACACGTGTTTCGCCGTGTTTGCGGCTCGTCGGCCCTGGGTAGCTGCGCATCGTTGCGAATTGGCAAACCAGGGGTCACTCAGCGAGCGATATACACCTGGGAGGGTGACTGAGCACTCCTCAATGCCACAGTGCAAGCCAGTGAATTGTAATGCAGGGAAAAAAGCCATTAAAGAAACAAATAAATGATACTAGACGTGTTTGAAATTCAAACTTACAGATTAACATGGCTTCTATGGCTGCACGCAGAGAAACAGATACTCATGGAACGATGCGGCAGCACCAGAGGACACGTGTTTCGCCGTGTTTGCGGCTCGTCGGCCCTGGGTAGCTGCGCATCGTTCCGAATTGGCAAACCAGGGGTCACTCAGCGAGCGATATACACCGGGGAGGGTGACTGAGCACTCCTCAATGCCACAGTGCAAGCCAGTGAATTGTAATGCAGGAAAAAAGCCATTAAAGAAACAAATAAATGATACTAGACGTGTTTGAAATTCAAACTTACAGATTAACATGGCTTCTATGGCTGCACGCAGAGAAACAGATACTCATGGAACGATGCGGCAGCACCAGAGGACACGTGTTTCGCCGTGTTTGCGGCTCGTCGGTCCTGGGTAGCTGCGCATCGTTCCGAATTGGCAAACCAGGGGTCACTCAGCGAGCGATATACACCTGGGAGGGTGACTGAGCACTCCTCAATGCCACAGTGCAAGCCAGTGAATTGTAATGCAGGAAAAAAAGCCATTAAAGAAACAAATAAATGATACTAGACGTGTTTGAAATTCAAACTTACAGATTAACATGGCTTCTATGGCTGCACGCAGAGAAACAGATACTCATGGAACGATGCGGCAGCACCAGAGGACACGTGTTTCGCCGTGTTTGCGGCTCGTCGGCCCTGGGTAGCTGCGCATCGTTCCGAATTGGCAAACCAGGGGTCACTCAGCGAGCGATATACACCTGGGAGGGTGACTGAGCACTCCTCAATGCCACAGTGCAAGCCAGTGAATTGTAATGCAGAAAAAAAGCCATTAAAGAAACAAATAAATGATACTAGACGTGTTTGAAATTCAAACTTACAGATTAACATGGCTTCTATGGCTGCACGCAGAGAAACAGATACTCATGGAACGATGCGGCACCACCAGAGGACACGTGTTTCGCCGTGTTTGCGGCTCGTCGGTCCTGGGTAGCTGCGCATCGTTCCGAATTGGCAAACCAGGGGTCACTCAGCGAGCAATATACACCTGGGAGGGTGACTGAGCACTCCTCAATGCCACAGTGCAAGCCAGTGAATTGTAATGCAGGAAAAAAAGCCATTAAAGAAACAAATAAATGATACTAGACGTGTTTGAAATTCAAACTTACAGATTAACATGGGTTCTATGGCTGCACGCAGAGAAACAGATACTTATGGAACGATGCGGCAGCACCAGAGGACACGTGTTTCGCCGTGTTTGCGGCTCGTCGGCCCTGGGTAGCTCCGCATCGTTCCGAATTGGCAAACCAGGGGTCACTCAGCGAGCGATATACACCTGGGAGGGTGACTGAGCACTCCTCAATGACACAGTGCAAGCCAGTGAATTGTAATGCAGGAAAAAAAGCCATTAAAGAAACAAATAAATGATACTAGACGTGTTTGAAATTCAAACTTACAGATTAACATGGCTTCTATGGCTGCACGCAGAGAAACAGATACTCATGGAACGATGCGGCAGCACCAGAGGACACGTGTTTCGCCGTGTTTGCGGCTCGTCGGCCCTGGGTAGCTGCGCATCGTTGCGAATTGGCAAACCAGGGGTCACTCAGCGAGCGATATACACCTGGGAGGGTGACTGAGCACTCCTCAATGCCACAGTGCAAGCCAGTGAATTGTAATGCAGGAAAAAAGCCATTAAAGAAACAAATAAATGATACTAGACGTGTTTGAAATTCAAACTTACAGATTAACATGGCTTCTATGGCTGCACGCAGAGAAACAGATACTCATGGAACGATGCGGCAGCACCAGAGGACACGTGTTTCGCCGTGTTTGCGGCTCGTCGGCCCTGGGTAGCTGCGCATCGTTCCGAATTGGCAAACCAGGGGTCACTCAGCGAGCGATATACACCGGGGAGGGTGACTGAGCACTCCTCAATGCCACAGTGCAAGCCAGTGAATTGTAATGCAGGAAAAAAAGCCATTAAGAAACAAATAAATGATACTAGACGTGTTTGAAATTCAAACTTACAGATTAACATGGCTTCTATGGCTGCACGCAGAGAAACAGATACTCATGGAACGATGCGGCAGCACCAGAGGACACGTGTTTCGCCGTGTTTGCGGCTCGTCGGTCCTGGGTAGCTGCGCATCGTTCCGAATTGGCAAACCAGGGGTCACTCAGCGAGCGATATACACCTGGGAGGGTGACTGAGCACTCCTCAATGCCACAGTGCAAGCCAGTGAATTGTAATGCAGGAAAAAAAGCCATTAAAGAAACAAATAAATGATACTAGACGTGTTTGAAATTCAAACTTACAGATTAACATGGCTTCTATGGCTGCACGCAGAGAAACAGATACTCATGGAACGATGCGGCAGCACCAGAGGACACGTGTTTCGCCGTGTTTGCGGCTCGTCGGCCCTGGGTAGCTGCGCATCGTTCCGAATTGGCAAACCAGGGGTCACTCAGCGAGCGATATACACCTGGGAGGGTGACTGAGCACTCCTCAATGCCACAGTGCAAGCCAGTGAATTGTAATGCAGAAAAAAAGCCATTAAAGAAACAAATAAATGATACTAGACGTGTTTGAAATTCAAACTTACAGATTAACATGGCTTCTATGGCTGCACGCAGAGAAACAGATACTCATGGAACGATGCGGCACCACCAGAGGACACGTGTTTCGCCGTGTTTGCGGCTCGTCGGTCCTGGGTAGCTGCGCATCGTTCCGAATTGGCAAACCAGGGGTCACTCAGCGAGCGATATACACCTGGGAGGGTGACTGAGCACTCCTCAATGCCACAGTGCAAGCCAGTGAATTGTAATGCAGGAAAAAAAGCCATTAAAGAAACAAATAAATGATACTAGACGTGTTTGAAATTCAAACTTACAGATTAACATGGCTTCTATGGCTGCACGCAGAGAAACAGATACTCATGGAACGATGCGGCAGCACCAGAGGACACGTGTTTCGCCGTGTTTGCGGCTCGTCGGTCCTGGGTAGCTGCGCATCGTTGCCGAATTGGCAAACCAGGGGTCACTCAGCGAGCGATATACACCTGGGAGGGTGACTGAGCACTCCTCAATGCCACAGTGCAAGCCAGTGAATTGTAATGCAGGAAAAAAGCCATTAAAGAAACAAATAAATGATACTAGACGTGTTTGAAATTCAAACTTACAGATTAACATGGCTTCTATGGCTGCACGCAGAGAAACAGATACTCATGGAACGATGCGGCAGCACCAGAGGACACGTGTTTCGCCGTGTTTGCGGCTCGTCGGCCCTGGGTAGCTGCGCATCGTTCCGAATTGGCAAACCAGGGGTCACTCAGCGAGCGATATACACCGGGGAGGGTGACTGAGCACTCCTCAATGCCACAGTGCAAGCCAGTGAATTGTAATGCAGGAAAAAAAGCCATTAAAGAAACAAATAAATGATACTAGACGTGTTTGAAATTCAAACTTACAGATTAACATGGCTTCTATGGCTGCACGCAGAGAAACAGATACTCATGGAACGATGCGGCAGCACCAGAGGACACGTGTTTCGCCGTGTTTGCGGCTCGTCGGTCCTGGGTAGCTGCGCATCGTTCCGAATTGGCAAACCAGGGGTCACTCAGCGAGCGATATACACCTGGGAGGGTGACTGAGCACTCCTCAATGCCACAGTGCAAGCCAGTGAATTGTAATGCAGGAAAAAAAGCCATTAAAGAAACAAATAAATGATACTAGACGTGTTTGAAATTCAAACTTACAGATTAACATGGCTTCTATGGCTGCACGCAGAGAAACAGATACTCATGGAACGATGCGGCAGCACCAGAGGACACGTGTTTCGCCGTGTTTGCGGCTCGTCGGCCCTGGGTAGCTGCGCATCGTTCCGAATTGGCAAACCAGGGGTCACTCAGCGAGCGATATACACCTGGGAGGGTGACTGAGCACTCCTCAATGCCACAGTGCAAGCCAGTGAATTGTAATGCAGAAAAAAAGCCATTAAAGAAACAAATAAATGATACTAGACGTGTTTGAAATTCAAACTTACAGATTAACATGGCTTCTATGGCTGCACGCAGAGAAACAGATACTCATGGAACGATGCGGCACCACCAGAGGACACGTGTTTCGCCGTGTTTGCGGCTCGTCGGTCCTGGGTAGCTGCGCATCGTTCCGAATTGGCAAACCAGGGGTCACTCAGCGAGCGATATACACCTGGGAGGGTGACTGAGCACTCCTCAATGCCACAGTGCAAGCCAGTGAATTGTAATGCAGGGAAAAAAAGCCATTAAAGAAACAAATAAATGATACTAGACGTGTTTGAAATTCAAACTTACAGATTAACATGGCTTCTATGGCTGCACGCAGAGAAACAGATACTCATGGAACGATGCGGCAGCACCAGAGGACACGTGTTTCGCCGTGTTTGCGGCTCGTCGGCCCTGGGTATCTGTTTCTCTGCGTGCAGCCATAGAAGCCATGTTAATCTGTAAGTTTGAATTTCAAACACGTCTAGTATCATTTATTTGTTTCTTTAATGGCTTTTTTTCCTGCATTACAGTTCACTGGCTTCCACTGTGGCATTGAGGAGTGCTCAGTCACCCTCCCAGGTGTATATCGCTCGCTGAGTGACCCCTGGTTTGCCAATTCGGAACGATGCGCAGCTACCCAGGGCCGACGAGCCGCAAACACGGCGAAACACGTGTCCTCTGGTGCTGCCGCATCGTTCCATGAGTATCTGTTTCTCTGCGTGCAGCCATAGAAGCCATGTTAATCTGTAAGTTTGAATTTCAAACACGTCTAGTATCATTTATTTGTTTCTTTAATGGCTTTTTTTCCTGCATTACAATTCACTGGCTTGCACTGTGGCATTGAGGAGTGCTCAGTCACCCTCCCAGGTGTATATCGCTCGCTGAGTGACCCCTGGTTTGCCAATTCGGAACGATGCGCAGCTACCCAGGGCCGACGAGCCGCAAACACGCGAAACACGTGTCCTCTGGTGCTGCCGCATCGTTCCATGAGTATCTGTTTCTCTGCGTGCAGCCATAGAAGCCATGTTAATCTGTAAGTTTGAATTTCAAACACGTCTAGTATCATTTATTTGTTTCTTTAATGGCTTTTTTTCCTGCAATACAATTCACTGGCTTGCACTGTGGCATTGAGGAGTGCTCAGTCACCCTCCCAGGTGTATATCGCTCGCTGAGTGACCCCTGGTTTGCCAATTCGGAACGATGCGCAGCTACCCAGGGCCGACGAGCCGCAAACACGGCGAAACACGTGTCCTCTGGTGCTGCCGCATCGTTCCATGAGTATCTGTTTCTCTGCGTGCAGCCATAGAAGCCATGTTAATCTGTAAGTTTGAATTTCAAACACGTCTAGTATCATTTGTTTGTTTCTTTAATGGCTTTTTTTCCTGCATTACAATTCACTGGCTTGCACTGTGGCATTGAGGAGTGCTCAGTCACCCTCCCAGGTGTATATCGCTCGCTGAGTGACCCCTGGTTTGCCAATTCGGAACGATGCGCAGCTACCCAGGGCCGACGAGCCGCAAACACGGTGAAACACGTGTCCTTTGGTGCTGCCGCATCGTTCCATGAGTATCTGTTTCTCTGCGTGCAGCCATAGAAGCCATGTTAATCTGTAAGTTTGAATTTCAAACACGTCTAGTATCATTTATTTGTTTCTTTAATGGCTTTTTTTCCTGCATTATATATATATATACAAAGTTAAAAAATTGCCGAAGCTCTGTAGCTGCACGTTGAGCATATGTTTACAATTTGATCGTGCACTCCCAGCCAAGGACAGCTGGTTCGCTCTACTTGGAGCTCGTCAGCCTGGCGTAGGGAAGTGACACGATCTTGGGTCGGCACAACAATGCGTCTCGGCGAGACGTCAATGTTCCACGGTGACGACGCCACCTGTGGAGGCCGCAGTGCAAGCCAGCAAGTACATATAAAAAGTAAAAAATAGCCGAAGCTCTGTAGCTGCACGTTGAGCATATGTTTACAATTTGATCGTGCACTCCCAGCCAAGGACAGCTGTTTCGCTCTACTTGGAGCTTGTCAGCCTGGCGTAGGGAAGTGACACGATCTTGGGTCGGCACAACAGTGCGTCTCGGCGAGACGTCAATGTTCCACGGTGACGACGCCACCTGTGGAGACCGCAGTGCAAGCCAGCAAGTACATATAAAAAGAAGAAACAAAATAGCCGAAGCTCTGTAGCTGCACGTTGAGCATATGTTTACAATTTGATCGTGCACTCCCAGCCAAGGACAGCTGTTTCGCTCTACTTGGAGCTCGTAAGCCTGGCGTAGGGAAGTGACACGATCTTGGGTCGGTACAACAGTGCGTCTCGGCGAGACGTCAATGTTCCACGGTGACGACGCCACCTGGGGAGGCCGCAGTGCAAGCCAGCAAGTACATATAAAAAGTAAAAAAATAGCCGAAGCTCTGTAGCTGCACGTTGAGCATATGTTTACAATTTGATCGTGCACTCCCAGCCAAGGACAGCTGTTTCGCTCTACTTGGAGCTCGTAAGCCTGGCGTAGGGAAGTGACACGATCTTGGGTCGGCACAACAGTGCGTCTCGGCGAGATGTCAATGTTCCACGGTGACGACGCCACCTGTGGAGGCCGCAGTGCAAGCCAGCAAGTACATATACAAAGTAAAAAAATAGCCGAAGCTCTGTAGCTGCACGTTGAGCATATGTTTACAATTTGATCGTGCACTCCCAGCCAAAGACAGCTGTTTCGCTCTACTTGGAGCTCGTCAGCCTGGCGTAGGGAAGTGACACGATCTTGGGTCGGCACAACAGTGCGTCTCGGCGAGACGTCAATGTTCCACGGTGACGACGCCACCTGTGGAGGCCGCAGTGTCATTTGCATTGAGGAGAACCCTAGGATGCGAGCGCCCCAAGCGGCGCGCTGCAGAGGAGGATAGGGGAGGAGTTGAACGGGCGCTTCGAGGCGAATGAGCAGGCATTCTCAAATATAGGAGGCTATGGCTTGGTTAGCGAGCCGCCATCTTTCCTCCGTATTTCCAAGACGGGCGGAGGCGCCCGTCTCAGGTTTTGGGTGCTCCGAGCTGGCGCCGCCGCCGAGGTCGCTTATCGGTCAGGGTTTGTAAATACGCAGCCGGGGAAGGGGGCCCGGGGCCCAAGCCATTCAGGGGCCCCTGCGGCCCAAGGCATATCGCGATCATATAAAGAAGACATATTTACACTATGTTATGAAGACCTAAGGAGGGGACCCAGGCACGACCCATCCACGGGGCTCTTAATTTCTATCGCCGACCGTGATGGTAACGAAACCAAAAACGGACCGAAATGGGGCTAATTTCTCCACCCACAAACGCGTTTTGGAGTAGCCAGCTTCTGCCTGGGTCGGGACTAAATTCTCCATAATTTTCTTTCTTTTCCAATTCCAATTCCAACAGTATCGGAAATGGAAATGAAAAGGCTTCCTTTGCTTACTGTCAGTGTCGTACCCGCTACCAGAACGAACTTGCGGCATACTGCTACTCCACGAAAAAGTAGCCCTATAGTAGCGTCGCCACAAATTTAAAAAAGTACCGCGATACCGCTACCTCTACGGAATAAAAGTGTTGGGAGCTCTAAATAACGACAACCTGTTCGGTTAGTGGCGAGAGCCCAACTGATGGTTTAATCATCGTGCTCGTGAGATGGTGCCTCGCACCAGTAGCGATGTGGATGAATGTGCTGCACTGCTACAAAAGTAACGTAACGCTATGCCGCTACTTTTCCGCTACCATACGTCTCTTTAAGCAACACCTTACCGTAGACATCACTTTGCTGATTGTATCTAAAGACGGTGCAATATTTATGTTCCCTCACATTATTTATTTGGTCTACTCCAGGTCGTACCCACGTTGGCAAGAGGAGAAACAAATCTTGAGAGTAAAGGCAGAACAAAACATAACATACAGGGCGGCGAAGGCACAGGTTGAATTTCAAAGAAAGGGTACTTTCTATGAGGTGGTGCGCAGGGGGGTGGCACCACTCAGAGTTTCAGTGGAGACCCAAACGTCTGAGCCTCCACCCCACACCCACCAACACGAAAAGCAGGACACGGAAGTGTCCCGTCCAAGTTCCCTGGCTTGCCAGACGAGCAGCCAGGACACTGCCTCAGCTTCCTGTGAAGCTGACGGCACGCAGTCTATTTGGGACGGAGCCACACAGGCCTCGTCTCAAGATACACAAGAAAACATGGAGGTGGAGGACGACGACTCTCTGTCACAGAAGTCGTCCTCCAGTATGTCAGGTGTTTCTTTTCTTGGAAAAGAACAAAGAGAGAAAACGGCTAGCAGAGGTAGCGGAAAGAAAGTAAATGAGACACTGAAAATGCCTCCACCGAGAATTACTCCTCCCTAAACTAAACTTTCATGCCCACACACTCCAAGTTACACATCCAAGTTATGATAAAGTCGTTGCTACTTTTTTCCTCCCTTGCCTTCCTAATGGGTGCTGGCACCATACTTCAATGGAATTGCCGAGGTCTTTTTTCTAACTTGGATGACGTTAACGACTTGTTTGAGGAACACAATGCAACTTGTTTCTGTCTGCAGGAAACCTACTTAAATCCAGAAAATTTCAACCCCTTTCGTAGGTGCAATATATTCCGAAAAGATCGTGTAGGCAGAGCACGTTCGTCGGGTGGTGTAGCCATTGCCCTTCCTCGCTCTGTACCTGCAATGAATATTCCGCTTACAACAGACCTAGAAGCTGTTGCTGTCCGTGTGTGTCTTGAACAGACTATAACTGTCTGTTCATTATATCTTCCTCCTTCGACTTCCGTCGGTCAGAGAGAGTTTGAAAAGTTAATTGACCAGCTCCCTCAGCCCATGATGATTTTAGGTGACCTCAATGCACATAATCCCTTGTGGGGCAGCGCAAAGGTTGATAGCCGTGGAAAGATGGTGGAGAGAGTTCTCTTTTCAAGGTCACTTTGCCTCCTAAACACAGGGTCAACAACCTACCTAAGCTCTGCAACACAATCCTTCTCTGCTATTGATATCTCTCTTTGCAGTCCTTCCCTTTTTTCCTCTTTAGATTGGAGGGTGGATCACGACCCGCGTGGTAGCGACCATTTCCCAATTGTTGTCACATTTCGTGGCCCCACCAACAACATTGCAACACGCCCGCCTCGGTGGAAACTACAAGAGGCAGACTGGGACCTTTTCACCAAAGAGGCCAATATCTTGACCCAATCTTTTCAACATCTTCATGTTGACGAGGCAAACACTGTAATTACAAATACTATTATAAATGCAGCTCATCAGTCAATTCCACAAACAAAAGGTAACCTTCCAAGACGTCCAAAGCCATGGTGGACGAGTGACTGCGAGAAGACTCGCAAGCAACAAAATCGGGCGTGGGGTATTTTCAGGAGATACCCCACAAGCACAAACTTACTTCTTTTCAAGAAAGCTCGTGCAAAGGCACGTTGGACAAGGCGTCAAGCTAAGAAAGATTCTTGGAAAAATTTTGTGTCGTCCCTGAACTCAAGCACCCCTTCTAAAATAATATGGGACCGGTTGAGAAAAATTAAGGGTGACTATATCAGTTTTTCTATTCCTTTACTGCAGGTAAACGGTACAGTTTGTCAGAACATGGAGGAGCAAGCCAATGTTCTCGGTGAACACTTTGAAAATGTGTCAAGCTCTTCACATTACGCTGATAACTTCTTGAGAGTTAAACATCATGTCGAAAAACAGAACATTTCAAGTGGCACAGGTGATAGGTGTGCCTATAACCAGCCCTTTACAATGCAAAAATTACTCAGAGCCTTGTGCTGTCGTAAAGTCGCAGAACCTGGCCCTGATCGTATCACTTATTCTATGCTCAGTCATATATCAAATACCTCTTTAGAAAGCCTTCTTGATTATTTCAATCTTGTCTGGCGAGAAGGATCCTTGCCTACCAGCTGGAAAATGGCGACCATCATTCCTCTACTCAAACATGGCAAGGAAGCTTCGGATCCAGCGAGTTATAGGCCTATTGCCCTGACCAGCTGCCTTGGAAAAACCTTCGAGCGCATGGTCAGTGCCCGGCTTATGTACTACCTGGAGGAAAATCAATGCCTTGACCAGTACCAATGTGGGTTCAGATCCTCCCGTTCTACTTCAGACCACCTCCTGCGCTTAGAGACTACCATAAGAGAAGCATTTATTAGGAGGCAACACTGTGTTTCCATATTTTTCGATCTTGAAAAAGCCTACGATACAACGTGGCGATACGGCATTCTAAGAGACCTGCACTCCCTGGGTATACGCGGCCGGTTGTTTCGTTGTATCTCCAACTTCCTTCAAGGACGTATGTTCAGAGTCCAACTGGGAGCTGCGCTGTCTCGCCCGTTCGTGCAGGAGAACGGGGTCCCACAAGGCTCCGTTCTCAGCGTTACACTGTTTATAGTGAAAGTGAATTCAGTTGCGAGCGTTATTCCGCCATCAATCAAGTATTCCTTGTACGCTGATGATTTACAAATGTCATGCTCAGCTTCAAGTATGGCTGTTTGCGAGCGACAGCTTCAACTGACTCTTAACAAGCTAGACAAGTGGTCGTGTGAAAACGGCTTTAAGTTTTCACCGAGCAAGACGGTCTGTATTCATTTTACAAGGATTAGGGGTCTATTCCCAGAACCCACACTCAAAATGAGCGGCCAGGATATTGCCGTTCGGGATGAACACAAGTTCCTGGGAGTAACTTTTGATAGAAAGCTCACCTTCTCAGCACATATAAAATACTTAAAAGCAAAGGGCCTCAAGTCTTTAAATATCCTGAAAATCCTGTCACACAGGTCTTGGGGTGCCGATCGCGAGACCCTTCATCGCATATATACGAGCACTGTGCGCTCCAAGTTAGACTATGCATGTTTTGTTTATGGGTCAGCACGACCTTTTGCCTTAAAATGTCGGGATACAGTACACCACCTTGGCTTAAGGTTGGTGCTTGGAGCTTTCAGGACGTCCCCAGTTCGAAGTCTCTATATTGAAGCAAATGAGTGGTCTCTAGAAAGGCGACGCTTTTATCTTGCAGTGTCGTATGGACTGAGAGTACGAGGATACCCTCGACACCCTGCTTTACCCTGTGTGGAGGGCACCCGTTTTGAACGGTTGTTTATTAACAAGCCCAGTGCTGTTGTGCCTTTCAGTCTGCGGTTACAACGCGACACCGAACACTACGCTTGTCTGAGCTACAGCCTGCCTTCCTTGCAATGTAGCAAAATGCTCCCTCCCTGGCAACCTGCTATAGCATGCAATATCTCATTGTTGAAGTTCAACAAACGGGAAAGTCCTGCTGTTGAAATACAGCACGAGTTTGAACTTCTCAAGGAGAGCTTCGGTGATCACACTGAAATTTACACCGATGCATCGAAGACCAGTTCAACGGTATCATGTGCCATGGTGTCTGGAGACTGCACAAAATCCCATTGTCTTAGCAGTGTCTTGTCCATTTTCAGTGCAGAGATGTACGCTATTGTGGTGGCACTCAACCATGTCTTACAAATGTGCATAATATCTTCTGTTATATATACGGACTCACTTAGTGCCGTGCATGCAATTAATACTATGAAAACTCACAAAAATCTTCTTGTGAGGCGTGCACAATACTTAGCGAGTGTCGTACAGGGTAGAGGTTACACATTAACATTTTGCTGGGTACCTAGCCATGTCGGCATAAGTGGAAACGAGAAAGCTGACCGCGCGGCAGCCTTTGCCCAGGGAAGCGATGTCACACCTTTTGAAGTTCCCTTATGTGATCTAGTCCGTCAGTTAAAGAGAGACATTAATAAAAAATGGCAGGACTTCTGCGAAGCACAAACAATCAACAAGTTGCACACCGTAAAACCGCACATTGGAAAGTGCGTGCAACACTTTCAGAGCCGACTGCACGAAGTTTTGTTTAGTCGGCTCAGATTGGGACATACTTTCTTGACCCATAGGCATTTGTTACAAGGAGAGGACCCACCAGCGTGCACAGAGTGTGGAACTGACCTGTCCATTTTACATTTACTTATTAGCTGTCCTTTTCTCGAGGTACATCGTCAACGCCATTTTTCTTTCCTCTATGAACGCTGTGCACCTCTCCATCCAGCATTGCTGCTGGGTGATGAGGCCCTCGTTCCTTTTGAAAATGTTTTAAAGTTTTTTAGAGATGTAGGGATCATTAATGAGTTATAGTGTCACAGTTACCCTTTTATGCAGAGATTTACACACCTTTTGAATACTTCAATTTTTTATCCTTTTAAAACAATCAGTATATTTTTAAATTAAATTTATTTTACACATCAGAGTTTTGGCGCATTATGATCGTTGTTGTCGTTGCGCGACTAAACTCCCAATCATCATCATCATCATCATCATCAAATGAATGTCTCGTAAGTTTTGTGTCGATGTCTACTAGCTAGAGAATCTGCGGTATGGGCTTCTGGCTGCTTCTCATGATAGAACTTTCTGTTTACAGAGTAATTAAGCCAGACGCATTGGTGTACCGAACAACTCTTAATCGTAATATAACGGACCCAAACGTGTGCATGGCTACAGGACCGTCACCCTGGCAGGGACCTGGCATGCCGTCTATGCAGTCATCATTCGTAAGGAAAGTTGTCTAATGTTTGGAAAAGGAAAAATCCGTCGCATGGGTACAATTGTACGATGGAAATAGTGTCACTCGCAATATGACATTGGCGCGGTTTCACCAACGCTGCTTAGCTTCGAACTAAGGTCAAGGGTAGCTAAAAACTGAAATTAACACTTTAATTACTTTTAGCAACATTAGTCAGATATGTGCTGAGTGTTTTAGTGACAATAACTACTCTTGAAGTAGAGTTCAGGGACTGCTGATCTCGGTTCAAACGTTAATCTGTGTTGGTGAAACCGTGCTACAGTAAAATATGCACTCGCAGACCCAGACCAGAACGCTGGCAGGTTGACCGACCTTGTACGGGAGAACATTTATAGCAATTGCGTCGTCTACTTGATAGATAAATGCGCGTGGGAAACTTGCACAGGGAACTGGAATGATTCCCCAGTCAACTGACGGAGACGCTGTTATTGCCGCAAACAACTGTTTCTATGAGTGGAGTATAGAGCCGTGCACAGCTGGACAGAACAGTTGTGACGAGCAGGTTAGTACGCATCGTGGGCCAACTTCACAGGTAACTGTGCCGACATGCGTCTGGAAGGTCTGCAGGAAAACCAGAGAGAGCACATCCACCAGAAGAATTCATTCCCACGACCTCAACCAAACGAGCCAACCAGCCATGCCATTTGGACTTTCGGCAAAGATCGAGGCGGGTTCCCAGCTCGACAGATGGAGTCGATAACAAGATGCCTGGCTACGCACGCGCGCTAAATTTTGCCCCATCTTTCCCAACTGTGGTACTGCGGTTCAGCTTACGGCAAAAGAAGGGCAAATGTCACGAGTTTTGCTGAAGGTGTTCATACGCTCTTAGCTAAGCAAGATGTGTGCTCACCCCATGCATATAAGATGTTGAAGCTACCATTACTGTTCTTGCAGGTTGCGTCGCTGTCATTCAGGCATGTGACTGGGTTCCAACCGCTGCCTTTGAAAACAGCGGAATTGCTCTCTTGCTGCGAATTGCTCTCTTGCTGAATTGCTGCGGCCCTTATAACTGCCGACACGGATCCTTATACACCACCCACAGCTCCATGCTGGAGTGTCACCCAGGCGAATCCAAAAGAATTGGTAAGCCGAGATTGACTGTCACTGAGATTGACACTGAAACCGAGATTGACACTGAACGTCATAGGGGCAAGGAAAAAGGACCTAGAGACAAGGTGGCAAGAACGACACACAGAATACAGAATCCTCACTTCGGTTGTGTCGTTTTTGTTCCGTGTCACTAGGTATTTTCCCCTTTAATCGTTATCCCAGTCAGTCTGCGCCCTACATCGCCTTCTAAAGGAAAGGAGACACTTTCCTCAGTGGCCAAAAGGATAGCGTCAGCAGTCAGGCTTTTAGTGACAGGTGTCCTCGTTGAAAATGAGGAATACTAGATGCAGCATTGTTCTATGGGGAAACGAGAAGCACCCAACGTCGGCCGGAAAAAAGCAGTTTCAGAAACAGACAGCGAATGACACACTCCACAGCCGCTGGCCACTGCCGCTGGCACAGCGCTATGTTGGACCCAGGCGCGGATCAAATGAGTGGGAATGTCTTGACCCACATATCTGCCGGTTTTTGCAATTGACCTTAGTGTAGTAGTATGCTGCCCAGTGGAGGTCCCCCTAAAGAAAAAATAATTAAAGAGAACGTTCTGCCTCTGGTAGTACCCAATTGCTTTATAAGTATTTGCGCGTTTGTGCTCCTTATTATTACAAACAGCAATAAGATGTGAGAGCCAGAGTGAATACCGCCACCTGTTTACGCCATCAATTCACTGCCGCTCACTTGGTCAGAATATGGTTACATACGTACAGTGAACTATGCAAGTATTCATGGTAATAAACAGCGGCAAGATAAAGACGAACAACCGACCACATTTTTCGCTGGTCATTTCATGGCAACTCGGCCGGAGCTTGGAAACTGCTAGGTGTGCGACCACGCTAGATTGCCCACCCGAATCCCCGCTACCCGAATCAGCCGGGAATCTAGCTATTTTAACAGCTTCAATCGTGTTCGTCTTCGGCTATCGTCGTCTGCTAACCGACGTGAGCTTCGGCGTGTGGGCCAATGCGGGCTCTCGCCACACTCTCGGTGCGAATGTGACTACACCTTATATAGTTACCGTAACGCACTACCCGGTTGTATCGAGGCTGGGTGAAAAAAGTGTTATGCCTGCCCGAATTCTGGCAAAAAAGAGAAAGAAAATGGCAAGGAAATAACTAGCCGAGTTCCCGATTACTATATTGCGGCGAAAACTGGAAGCAGACGAGACAAGCGTCTGGGCTGCTCTCCCGTTAGCGTGCCCTACTTCACGTCCTGAGGTCCTCAGCTGCAGCTGGAGCCGAACATTACCATATTGTTCCCATAAAATTAGTGATTTTTTATGTAAGTGTTGTCTGCATGTAGTGCGGCGACATGTTGCACGTACCACAGTGTTGGATAGCGGGTGATTTCGACCAGCTGGGGTTCATTTGACGTGCGTCGTAAATCTCCGACAGACGGTGCTGAAATCAATGTTTACCTCTCCTACATTGCTACAGTCCTCGGTCGACTTTCCACACGTTACCGATTGAGCTACCGAGTACGGCTATCTTTCTCGTGCACACGTTTCGTGATGGAATAGTCTCTTTAAGTGTGACGTGAAAGGCGTTTTCACTGTCACAATCCTGTTTCGAACATCAGGGGCTATGTTCTCAGAGATCCGGCAGATAAATTTAGTTGGAAGGTTGGGTTGGTTCGTGAGCGATTCCAGTAGTGTATGCGTGTTATAAAAACGCTAAATGATAACGTATGCCATTTGATCTGTTGCATTAGTTTTCTAGTAATGCTGGGTTTTACCTTATTTTCATTAGTTTACATCCCGTTTCGAACATCAGGGGCTATGTTCTCAGAGATCCGGCAGATAAATTTAGTTGGAAGGTTGGGTTGGTTCGTGAGCGATTCCAGTAGTGTATACGTGTTCTAAAAACGCTAAATGATAACGTATGCCATTTGATCTGTTGCATTAGTTTTCTAGTAATGCTGGGTTTTACCTTATTTTCATTAGTTTACATCCCGTTTCGAACATCAGGGGCTATGTTCTCAGAGATCCGGCAGATAAATTTAGTTGGAAGGTTGGGTTGGTTCGTGAGCGATTCCAGTAGTGTATGCGTGCTCTAAAAACGCTAAATGATAACGTATGCCATTTGATCTGTTGCATTAGTTTTCTAGTAATGCTGGGTTTTACCTTATTTTCATTTGTTTGCATCCCGTTTCGAACATCAGGGGCTATGTTCTCAGAGATCCGGCAGATAAATTTAGTTGGAAGGTTGGGTTGGTTCATGAGCGATTCCAGTAGTGTATACGTGTTCTAAAAACGCTAAATGATAACGTATGCCATTTGATCTGTTGCATTAGTTTTCTAGTAATGCTGGGTTTTACCTTATTTTCATTAGTTTGCATCCTGTTTCGAACATCAGGGGCTATGTTCTCAGAGATCCGGCAGATAAATTTAGTTGGAAGGTTGGGTTGGTTCGTGAGCGATTCCAGTAGTGTATACGTGTTCTAAAAACGCTAAATGATAACGTATGCCATTTGATCTGTTGCATTAGTTTTCTAGTAATGCTGGGTTTTACCTTATTTTCATTAGTTTGCATCCCGTTTCGAACATCAGGGGCTATGTTCTCAGAGATCCGGCAGATAAATTTAGTTGGAAGGTTGGGTTGGTTCGTGAGCGATTCCAGTAGTGTATGCGTGCTCTAAAAACGCTAAATGATAACGTATGCCATTTGATCTGCTGCATTAGTTTTCTAGTAATGCTGGGTTTTACCTTATTTTCATTAGTTTGCATCCCGTTTCGAACATCAGGGGCTATGTTCTCAGAGATCCGGCAGATAAATTTAGTTGGAAGGTTGGGTTGGTTCATGAGCGATCCCAGTAGTGTATACGTGTTCTAAAAACGCTAAATGATAACGTATGCCATTTGATCTGTTACATTAGTTTTCTAGTAATGCTGGGTTTTACCTTATTTTCATTAGTTTGCATCCCGTTTCGAACATCAGGGGCTATGTTCTCAGAGATCCGGCAGATAAATTTAGTTGGAAGGTTGGGTTGGTTCGTGAGCGATTCCAGTAGTGTATACGTGTTCTAAAAACGCTAAATGATAACGTATGCCATTTGATCTGTTGCATTAGTTTTCTAGTAATGATGGGTTTTACCTTATTTTCATTAGTTTGCATCCCGTTTCGAACATCAGGGGCTATGTTCTCAGAGATCCGGCAGATAAATTTAGTTGGAAGGTTGGGTTGGTTCGTGAGCGATTCCAGTAGTGTATACGTGTTCTAAAAACGCTAAATGATAACGTATGCCATTTGATCTGTTGCATTAGTTTTCTACTAATGCTGGGTTTTACCTTATTTTCATTAGTTCGCATCCCGTTTCGAACATCAGGGGCTATGTTCTCAGAGATCCGGCAGATAAATTTAGTTGGAAGGTTGGGTTGGTTCGTGAGCGAGTCCAGTAGTGTATACGTGTTCTAAAAACGCTAAATGATAACGTATGCCATTTGATCTGTTGCATTAGTTTTCTAGTAATGCTGGGTTTTACCTTATTTTCATTAGTTTGCATCCCGTTTCGAACATCAGGGGCTATGTTCTCAGAGATCCGGCAGATAAATTTAGTTGGAAGGTTGGGTTGGTTCGTGAGCGATTCCAGTAGTGTATGCGTGTTCTAAAAACGCTAAATGATAACGTATGCCATTTGATCTGTTGCATTAGTTTTGTAGTAATGCTGGGTTTTTCCTTATTTTCATTAGTTCGCATCCCGTTTCGAACATCAGGGGCTATGTTCTCAGAGATCCGGCAGATAAATTTAGTTGGAAGGTTGGGTTGGTTCGTGAGCGATTCCAGTAGTGTATACGTGTTCTAAAAACGCTAAATGATAACGTATGCCATTTGATCTGTTGCATTAGTTTTCTACTAATGCTGGGTTTTACCTTATTTTCATTAGTTCGCATCCCGTTTCGAACATCAGGGGCTATGTTCTCAGAGATCCGGCAGATAAATTTAGTTGGAAGGTTGGGTTGGTTCGTGAGCTAGTCCAGTAGTGTATACGTGTTCTAAAAACGCTAAATGATAACGTATGCCATTTGATCTGTTGCATTAGTTTTCTAGTAATGCTGGGTTTTACCTTATTTTCATTAGTTTGCATCCCGTTTCGAACATCAGGGGCTATGTTCTCAGAGATCCGGCAGATAAATTTAGTTGGAAGGTTGGGTTGGTTCGTGAGCGATTCCAGTAGTGTATGCGTGTTCTAAAAACGCTAAATGATAACGTATGCCATTTGATCTGTTGCATTAGTTTTGTAGTAATGCTGGGTTTTTCCTTATTTTCAGGTGTGCCAAAATGGACGATATCATGATATAGCGACCAAACGTAATTTGTACCTTGAAACCGACACCATCCGATTCGACAAATGGGGCGGTACGTTTGACAACACTTTCACAGTAGCGTACGACTCGGATTGCACTATGTCGAAAAAGGTATGTATATAATTGTGAAGGCCCTCTATCTTAGTAGCCTTACCACAGCCAATGCGTGTATATATAACTGTATATAAAAGTGTATATTTTATATTTTTATTATAAAAGTGTAGATAAGTGTATATAAAAGTGTATTTTATATTCCCTGATTCTCTCTTACACTGTATCTTCTGTACATTTCTGGTGATTCACTTATACAGGGTGCCCTAGGTAAATGCGAACATATTCTTAAAAAATATATATGCATCACTTTTTCCGAGGTGCCATATAGCATATGCTGAAGGGTACTCCTTAGAAGGGCATTAGTAAACTCCTAAGGCAATGTCTTAATTTACTTTCAATAATTATCTTTTAATTATTATTATTCTTTTCAGAAAAATAAATCCGTTCGATAGATCATCCGCACAAAAATCGTGATAGAACACTTTTTTTATGTTGTTCATTGCGCATCTCGCAGACGCGTCTTTCCTTCACTCCCAGTGTGAGAGAGGGAAAGACCATGCATTCGGCTCTTGCGTGCTGGAAGAACATTAACAGAAAACAGAACATGCAACCCAACATAAGGGCAGTTCCGATGTCACAAGGTGCATTTGTTTTGTTTCTGCAAGTAGAGCTCAACTTGGACGCATGAGACAGCACTGCGCTCATTCACCCTCTCACACTGGGGGTGATGGAAGACGCGTCTCCGAAGATGCGCGATGAACAAAATGAAGAAGAAATCGTGTTTCTTCACGATTTTTCTTTTTTTTTTTGCGATCGATCTATCAATTTTTTTTGATTTTTTTTTAAACTCCTTTGGTATCAGTTGACCGAAGGGACCAGGTGCTCTCATTCGGACAACTTCGAAGCTGCGCTTTGATTTCGAGTTTGCTAATGCCCTCCTAAGGAGTACCCTTCAGCATATACTATATTTCAATTGATTTGATCTCGGAAAAAGTGATATACATATATTTTTTTAAATATGTTAGGTGCGGCACCCCGTATTCAGTGTGTATCACAAGCCTCTGTGGCGCAAGTTCCAAACGATAGTTTCTAATGGTGTATTCTACAGAAGCGCCGTGTCAAATGGCGTATTTCATAACATGCAACATCTCAGGGGTGTGCTCCACAGCAGTGTGTGTCAGCTTTCTGCCTGAAAAAGGGTATTCATTTGCAGACACTCTATGAAGGGCGTAGAAAATTTTCTGTGCTCTTCGTGTGACAGCCACGCTGCCCTTGCGTGTCTGTATATCTCGGGCAATTATCCCGGATCGGCATGAGTACTTAATGAAATAAATGTGTAGATCGATGAAAGAGCCTATGCCTATGGGTCACGCAGACGGGCCTGCCGACAGGTGGCTACGAAGGACTCTGCTCGCTGTCGCTGCGCGCGCCCTCGTGGCCCCATGTGCAAAGAGCACCGCGGATAACCCGGGAGTACCTGCGAAATTAAAGGAGTACGCTGAAAATTCGAGAGAAAGGAAAATGTGCTAACAACGAACGAGCGTGAAGTTGTGCAGGGGTTCCACTCAGAAGTTGTCAGTAATGTTTTCGCTTTTAATGTATGTCAAAGGTAGCGCCTCAACGTACACGAAGGAAATGTCACTCGACGATTCTCCTGTTTTGGCACGTTACAAGAAGGGTACGAACTTTTCGCTACGGCATTCTGAGCTACTTGGTTGTCTTGGATTTCATTATACACTTCGTCCCACGCTGCTCGTAGTGAATGAGTGGAACTTGTGTGCGCACGTACACGTCCTTGGTATTCTTTTCCGTCGCACGTTTCGCACGTAGTGGCAGTGACACGCTGAGATTTAATACAATATCTAAATTTAATTGGAAAAGTTAAACATTATGGTATATGCTCCTGTACGTCATGTAATTAGCTTCTAGCTTCTTTTTAGTATGTAATTAGCATGTAATAGCATGTAATAGCATTAGCGTGTAATTAGCTTCTAGCTGCGGCATTTTCGAAAACATAGCGATACATGCTATTACGTTTAGAGTGTTTGAAATTGTCGAGTATCTGGTACCTAGGTGTGACACCAACAGCTTACAACAACAACTTTATTTTGCGCCTGTTATAATGCGTTTGTGTTCGTAATGTTATGTTTCAAACATCATGCAAAAGGGATCAAACAGCGAAGTGAAACTGCGCGAGACTTCGCGGCTCGTGATGCCGCGATAGGCCATCTAGCGGCCCAGTTGCTTTCACACTGTCGCACACGATTTGGATAGGCCAGCGATCCTCGTCGGCGAAATCCCGCTGGGCACGCCGTGCCGTGCATAATACCCCTGAAGTTTCAAATAAAAGAAAACACTGGTCCAAGGGTGTCTACTTGAAAGAAATTTACATTAATACAAATGCGATTTCGTTTGTTTCGGCGTTTTTCTGTTTTCTTAGAGCGGGCCGCTATCATCGCTGCAATCTTGCCAACCAGGAAGCGGCAGTGCGAGTAGCGAGAAGGCGAGGGCGAAACGGAGCCACTGCGCCTGCGCCAACCCCCCCTGTATCTTGAGTGTGTATTCAACCCGTGGAGTGTGTAAACTGTCTGCGTTTATTTCTGTCGCCGAGACTCGCTGTGGCCCACACCCTCGGGAGATCACAATCGCTGCCTAATCATGATTGCGCGCGATGTGGATCCTGATCAGTACAGTTTGGGTATTAGTCGACGAGGTGCAAGGTTCTGCCTTTCACAGGAAAACACGTGAGTCGAAGCAGAAGAGCATCTCGCAGCCCCACAAAAATCGTTCCGCGCGCAGCGAGCGTCAGCGCATACATGTAAACCATGTAACGTCACCGGGTGTCATTTCCGCGACCACGCGCTCCCATAGATTGGATAGGCCGTATATAGCACACCAGTCCATCTAGAACATCACAGTGTCCGCCAGCCGCGTGGCGTCGTCGTCTTCGCAGCGACTTTCTCGCGCGCGCTATCGATAAACTCGCTATCGCGTGACTTGTTCGTAGTGTTTTGCTGAATTGTGTCCACAAGCCTAAATCATTTTCAGACTGCCTTCGAAAGAGGGAGAACAAACTTTGGAACTTCCTGTCTACGACTTCATCGGTGTTCCTATGTGTTCTTATACGATATACGTCTATGTGGCTTTTTGTGTTCCTATGTTTGACATACTACACCACAAACTTTTATGTTGGGTTCAAAATACCAGACACGCTTCTGGAAAGCAAAAGTCTCGCTCAAAACTGTAATAGGATACTCTCTCAAAATGTGTTCCTGGGAAGCCAACCGAAGCCGTGCTGTCCGAGCTTCGAAAGCAAATATTAAGTTAGGAAAATAGGGGAGAAATGCAGGTGCTCTACCTCTGCACATACAGGAACCGCTTTAAGGAAGTTACAGATGAATAAGTTACTTATAAATAGACAAAGAAAACACACAAAAGTTGCACTTGAGTAGTATAGCTCTCTGCCTTTGACCGAATAGCGTCTCTATACCCTGCTGCGTCCCTATGTATAAGGTATAGATTGAGAAGTTACCCGTCAAAAAGAACTCGTTACAAGTTCCCGTGTGCGAAATGGAACTAAGTTAATGACGAAGTTGTTCAGCATGAAATGTAATTCGCAGTTACTTCCAAGTTATTTCAAAGTTACACCGGACACAAAATAACATTGCGCAGGTGCAGCGCGCGTGAGCAGTTGAGTTAGACGTTCAGTTGCCTGCGGAGGAGTGCAACACGTTTATCTCCAACACACGTTTATTTCGTTTATGTCCAACAATAGACCTCTCCCTGTTTTGTAAACAAATGACGTCGTAGTCTTCGACAGCGCCAAAATTCGGTAGAATTCAACCACGCTCGAAGCTAACGGTGAACAAGATCGCGCCCGAAAGCCACGGTCTTGAGGAAACTACGACATGGTCCCTTGAAGGGATGCGACGCTTGGGCCTACTTTTCTTTCAGTGGGACACAGCGAACAAGTGTCCGTTCGTGGAACCTAGCCCGCCTTCGATTTGTTTCGGTTTCGTTCTGTCTACCAATGTCATGATGGCGTTTTTCTTAGAGGTCTATCCGAACGCTTTGCGTCTTACCCCAGGTGGGCGCACAATGGTTCAGCTTCATTTCAATAACAGCGATTCTTACTTCCTGAAATAAAATGTAATTGATTGAATATCACGTTTTATGGCAAAAAAAAAAAACGCAATAAAGGAACCAGGAGAGAAAGCAAGAAAATATGTGGACGTGAGTGAAAAACGAGTTAAGGAACTGAGAACCTGACTTAGTTACCTCAAAAAGGAACGAGTTCCTCTGAAAGTTACCACGGCGCAAAAGTACCGCAAAAAAAGAACATAGTTACAGTAACGAGTTACTTGTAACGCGTTACCTTCAGACTCTGCTATAAGGCGAAGACTGTTCTGATTGCTTCAGATAACGGGCATACCTCCCTTCTATTCGGAATATTCGTCCTTCCAGAATTACAGGCACTAAAGTGGGAGGTGGGTGCCTGTGAATGATGGATAGTAGCGAGCTCGTTGTATTGGTGTGGTGGCAAGACAAGGGAAAAGAAGGGTTCTTGAAGGGGACAAGTTGTGTGTGTGTCCCTTGTCCCTCGTCTCGGGGTTTTGTTAACATGAATGGATGTCGGTTGGCGAAAAGTCCGGATATAAAATGTGGACGCGGAATTGTTCCGACCCTGAAAGATTAGAAACTGTATTCTTCGTATAAACTGTATAAACTCACTCATTCCCTCAAATATGAGGAAGTAAATTACGAGGAAGCATTACAACCTGCTGACAACATATTTCTTCTCTTGACAGATGTGTCTGTCTTCCAATACCTATGGCTTCACGGGCGGCTACGTCATCTTTGACGTTCACTTCCACTACCTGTGTTCAGCACCGCCAGCATTCGTAGATTCCAAGGGTGACTTTGGCGTTGTGAAGTGGGCGAAAGTTAATATGCACAAGAACTACGCCGGGTTAGATTGCGAGAAGATCTGCTGATAAGCTCATGGGCAAAGAATGTGATTATCATTTGGATGCGGAGTATTGTTTACATGCCGTGAAGCAATCTGATGTGATATGATGCAATATATGATGTTCCATCCATGACTCCTGCCTGCAGTCTTCCTGCCGTGTTAGACAGCGTAGGGACTGTGTTTATGCTGCCTCGCGTGATGGCTGAGCCAAAGTCTTAAGCGAAAGCTGGAAAGCCGAAGTCCATATGTATGGATTCTAATATAATGCTATCAGAGTGTCGCCTTTGCATTTGCGTTATGAGTACGGGCCAGGCCGATATCCTCTCGGTGACAGTACGTAGATTGCCGTTCTATCCTAAAAATCGTGAATTCGAATTTTGTCATGGAAATGAATGAGCCATGGAATGAATCGACCATGGTAGTTTCACTTTATATCCTGGTCGGGTTAAAAGACCTAAATTAATTCGAATAGAGAATCCCGTATTGGATGTGACTCGCTTCGGTATTCAAAAGAAGTCGAAAAATCGCATATATGTGACATTGCGAACGACTCAAATCAAACAATGTCACATAAAATGAGAAAGGATGTCAAGCATTCCATGCCCAAAGCGGAGTGGGGGAGTAACGTCATTTTATAGTTTCGACCAATCGGTCGACACTTCCGCGAACAGAGGTTTCTCCTTTCTGCCTTTTCAGACTAAGAGATTTTCTCCCTGCCGATATCAGTGAGCTTATTTACTCTATACAGGTGTTTCACGAAAACCTCCGCGAAATTCGTGAACAGGTTGGCGCTATCGAAGAAATTTCTTTTCGGTATGAACGAAGTAGTGAGCGGGTTATTTGCATACGCACTTTAATTAAGCCTCCTAACTTAAATTTCACTCGCACTCTACGCAACCTCTGTTTTACGTATGGGAACTTTCAGGTGAAAAAATACTGCAAGAAAAAAGCCGCGTCCACAACTTATGAATTAATTGGTTAATTAATATAATTGGTTAATTAATTAATTACTTAGGAATTTTGGTTTACATATTTCCTGCGTGGAGCAGCGCACCATGCGCTCTTTGGATCAGCTATCCGGCTGTCAATTTCATGTTCATCCGCCTGTTTGACACACGGGGTGACGAAAAGATAAGGAACAGCCGCAAGCCAGCAGGAGATGCCTTGGGCAGGATAAATGTGCAGCAAGCCGATCCCGGTACTAGATCAGCACAGTGCGTTTATCAGCAGTGCCTTCAGTGCTGCTAACTGCTCAAGTCGAGGAATTTTTGGGAGGTTCAGACAGAAAGGACGCAAAGATAAAGTTTTTGTGCTTTTGATAAAGGGGAAGCCACAAAGTAGGCTGAGGGTGTGATAGCGAACCTTGCGGAAGAGGGCGTTGTTGGTTCAGGATATAAAGTAGCTGGTTTGACAATAATAAAACCTTGTTCGTCAGTCTGGTGCTTGTGCGGTCGCGTGTCGTCTTTTGACTTGTTTCCCGGAATGGTGGGGTTTTATTGCTTTTAAAATTATGCTACACCGAACAGCCCGATTTTTAACCATTTTCTGTGACACTATTTTAGTTATTATTTATTGGTAATTTTTACGGTGGACATTAACAGCATTTGGCTAGGAGATGGTGCACCCCAAATTGAAACAGAATCAACAACATAATAAACTAATAAAGGTAATAGTGGCACATCTAGACCATAGAGATTCTCTGGTACAGAATAGAGTCTTGAAACAGTGGTAAGTGAGCAATTACAACGTATAAAAGTCAAGAGAAAATCACACTAGAGTTGCAGTTGCATTTGCAATTACTATGGCGCATCACAATTCGGACGCGCCCAGTGGCGTTAAATTTGGAAAACACTATCAGCAGAACGCGGAGTCAGTCTTTCCCTGTCAGAATATTCTTAACTATTTCCGTATTAATCCCCAAGTCGACTCTTTCAAGCATGTCTCTTTGTAGTACGGGTCGCTTTTGCCGTAGAACAACTAAAGTCATTAACCCTTTTCCAGCAGCAAATTCCATGTCGTGTCTGCCACGGCGCACAACCTCCAGATGACAGCGAAAGCGGCGTCTTCAGTACGTGGTTAATGTAGAGAAAAACAAACGCAGCGCCCTGAAACAAAAACAGGCGCATTTGCTCACTTTCGGCACGATTACTTTGTCATCGCCCGTCCGACGAGGAGCGACAGATTGGACGGCGCCGAGAATGGGTCTCTGGTGTGCTCTAAGTAAGTGGTGTGCGATAGGACTTTAAGCTGAGCAGGTGTCATGCCGATTTCACCACCGGTGAGGGCGGCGTTCGCGGCGCGAACAAACGCAGGTCAAAAACAGCCAAAGCCACAACCTACCGTCCTCCCCATCATCAAAAGGAAATTGGACTTCGCGCGGGGCTGCAATGAGCGTTTTCGCGTCCGAAAATAGGCGCGAAGAGGTCCTCGGCGTGTTGGTTTGGAAAACGGCAGCGGCGGTGTAATGAAACTTACGGGCGGACCAGCGTGGCGCGGAGGCGCACATGCCTACCTCCAAGTGGACGTTTCTGCCATTTGCGTGCGCCGTTTAGTACACACGCCGGGCAGTTGTTAAAGGCCAGCTATTGCTGAGTCTGATTAGTATAGTATTTCAATATATATTACTTACTGACTGCTACCCAAAACTGTCATAGATTCCCTAATTTCTTATACATATTCATATGTATGTCTTAGACATTAGTAGTCCTAACGGTTTTCAGTTACTATCCGTGGCTATTTCGTGACTTGATAAAATCCAGATCATCGTTGAGGTGCACGACTTTTTCGGCAAGCAAGACAAAGGTCTACGAAGCTAGTAAATGAAGAGAAAAATACGAAAAATAGTTTTGTGTTCATGCACAACATCCAAAGTTCGCACTTAATTCCGTGTGAACCACTATTTGAACCGGCAAACGGTAATTTTTTAACCAGTTTAGTTTCGGTTCAGCTCCAAGATGGCGTCGACTCTTTCGGTTCGTTCAGATCCGGTTCGGCCAAAATAACGGTTAATTACGGTGTTCGGTTTCGGGTTCGGTTAACATCGAGTATTCAATGGAAGCATGCCCACGACGGTCTTCCTCTCCGCGAGCGAACTACGCCGGTTTTCACATCTCTCGCACTGATGACGGTTGCCCGCCTTGTGTGATGCGTGAAACTGCAGAGTACTGTTATAGGCGTTGTAACGTTCCTTTTTTGCAGTGGCGCCGGTTAATGCAAGTATTTCAGCACTCGTCTGTTTCGTAGCCTTGTTCTTATCGGTGGGTCGCACTGCACATCAGTCAGATCTATTTTTTAGTCAATTAGTCCGGAACCTATTAAACAACTGCGGAAAAACGACGACCCAAAAAGCTCTGTTTCAACTTCCTCTGCACTCTGAGGGTCTTCGCTCAAATTTCCTTAGGAATCACCAAGCTTGCGACTACTTGCTACCCAGACCGTTGCTTTTGGCAGTGAAAGCACCATATTACAAATCGACCATATAGGGTTTGACTTTGAACTTTCGGGTTGGAATGTACTAGTAATACCAATCTAGTAAAAACCAGACGCAAGGACAAGTTTTAGAGAGTCACCAGTGAAGACGAAGCAAGCAACACATGACGGACAGGGAACGCGGAACTTTCAACAATGTTCGTGTTGAAAGGTTGGTTATGAGAAAGGTTACAGTTTCACATCGCTGGCTGCGTTTGTGTTACCTTGTCTTCTTCGCTGTTATTGTCATATGCCCCCCCCCCCCCACCACCACCACCACCACCACCAACCACTAGCTCCGAAAGCCTCCTACCTAGAACTTGGGAGTTAGGAACTCACTCTATTTAGTGACTGAGCGTAGCAGATTAGTCACTCACTACTTCATACTAGACCGACGTCTCAAGAATGCTCACTGAAAAAAAAAAACAAAAAAAGCTTTGAATAGCGCCACCTGTGTACGAACTATGCAGGCCGAGAGTGATTCGTGACACACCCGGTATGTTCAAGCTGAAAGCGGAATTTCGGAAGTCTCTTTTTTCTCGCCGATAATCGTCAACCAGATTATAACAGTGTGTTTGAAACGTTGGCAATACAAAAGTAGTACGTTATATTGTATTCGGGTAATAGCTGCGTTTCACAAAAACAAAATGTAAGAACAAACATTGGATACATTGGACACACATACATTGCATGATGATGAGGTGGGCTATTCACCACCGCTGAGGCAGTGCACTGCCCTATTGCACGTTGGGAGCGATGTAACGGAAATGTAACTAGAATATGCTAACTCTCTGCAAAGTCTGCTCCTGATATGCTGTCCTTTCGTTGAATACGACAATAACTGGAGTTGACAACGGGAAGCTTATCTACGGTGTGTTCATTCTTATAACCAGTGTATTACACGAAAGTTACTATAACAGTGTATACACTGAAATTTGTGAGTACTATTTACATGTTCACCCAGACATTGTGACGACGCGCCTCAGTATTTTGTCAGAGTTATACAGTTTCTAGGGCGCCAGCTACCTATTTATCTGGTGGGTTCGCTATTCTGCTCAATATACATTCAGCCCGTGTCGATCTCATGCCGAATAACTCAGTAACTGTTTCAAATTATCGTCTTAGTTTTTAAATATACTTCCACAACTATAGTTCTTACTCTTTCACATTACAGATTGAACACCCCTCATATCACTGTACTCAACATTGGTATTTAAGTTTTTGAAACTCAAGCGTCGTCGTCACCGCATACCACTAGGGAGAGGCACAGGCGAAGCCTTAGTCCCTGTGCCAGAGTGGTATTCCGAATGTCTTTGAAGCAGAGCGTCGAACCGAAACGTTTTTCGGTGTGTTTCGGGTTCGGGTTCAGCCATAAAGGTTCGGTTCAGCTCCGAGGTTAACATATATCGTTTGATTAAACCTGATCATAGGCTGTAAAACCGGTTGGGAACCAGTTCGAGTGCTAATATGCTACAAAATTATGGTAGCCACTAAAAAGGATGCAAGATCTCTTGGTCACGTTTTTTACGCATTTATTTCTCTTTTTCGACCAGGACCCCTTTCATCCTTTCCATGACCCAACGTGCAGCCAATCTAGGCAGGCAGACCGTTCGAATCCCCCTCACCCCCCCCCCCCCCCACACACACACACCAACCCGACCCGGTAAACGGTTTTTATATAGGTTCGGTTCCGGTCCAGCTTTCAAGGTGTCACAGTAGATTACGTTTCAATTCCGGTTGAGTTCCACCTAAAAATTACGGCTAACTCTGATTTTTTGTTTCGGTTTCGTTCCGACGCTCTGGTTTGAACTATGCTGAGATGCCACAGGAAGCCGGCCCCTGAGATCGGCCTTTTTGAAGCAAATACATATGTTTCCGGGGGTTTCCTTCTTGGATCATTCCGAGAAGATTTTCTAAAAAAAAGTATGGCTTCGCCAGGTTTAAAACAGGCGCGTGATTGTACCAAATTACTGTCATTGGTAATTTATGTTATTGGTATGTTATCTTCCCAAAAGGTTAACATCTTTTGGACTAAGGGACGTTCGATACAATATTTCACTGAATGCTGCCATCAGAACCATTTAGCTCAAGTGTCGTCGTCATCGATGTAACGCGAGGGAGTGGCAGGTGAGGAACATCTTGCCACACCAGCAAATTTGGATAACTGGCGCCGATGGTATGTAGCAGTCCCCAGACTCGAATTTCGCGTTTCCGGTGATTGCCGCCGTAAGAGCAAGAACAGTATAAGCAGCAGCATAAGGCATTCATACGTGAGTTCACAAGCAGGAGTTGGCATTGCACTAGTTCTAGTTTTAGTCCTAGCTTGTTGAGATAGTTATATGGGAGCCAGTCCTTGTGACTGTCTTCCGCCCGATGCCAATACACAGCATAAGCATTCCACGGACCTCGAAGCTATAGCCGTACACTCGGCACTCACTGAACGCTTTCACAAATACCTAGGGATTGACCTCATTTTGATTTATTCACGGACAACTGGGCTGTAGCAAACCTGATGTCCAAGAAGAACCCAAACCGACGATTTGCGCGAATCATCATCGATTTAGCATCGTATCACTTCACGATTAAGCACACATCCGGCAATTCAAACGTCCCAGCGGACACGTTGTCGCGAATCCTCGCACCCGTCAACAATGTGTTCGTCCTGCGAGCAGAGGACTCGAGATTGACCAATGCTCAACGCAACGACCTGTCCTTAAAAGACATCATCGAGCGACTCGAAGATACGGAAAGAGCCGCCCCGGCGAACTACAGACTCGTCAACCAGTTGCTAATGCACGTTACATCAAAAGACGACAAAGAGATTTTACGTGTTGAAATCCCAGCATGCTTGCGACATGCCATGCTCGAGTGCTATCACGACCAAGACGGACACGCCGACTGTACAAGAACTTTGACGAAAATTCAGCGTACGTAACCACTGGAAACATATGGCGAAAGATATCAGGGAATACGTAGCAGCATGCGAGAGCTGTGCCAGGTACAATGCGCCGACCCGAATTCAACCACGGACTCTGCATCTCGGTACCCACCCAAAGTTGCTTTGGATCACGTCCGACCAATCAACACGCCAGAACCCAAACAGTTACTTCATTACAGCCATCGACACGACAACCATGTACATCATCACTCGAGCCGTACCTGATTAAAGTCGACGAACATCTGCTCAAGTTCCTCGAATAAATCATTTGCACTTTCGGCAATCCTAGAAACCGTAATCACGACAACGACAAAGTAATGGAATCGAAATCCGCAACAAAATATCTCCCAGAGAGGCATATCAAGCATGTTTTATCCATACCATACGCTTCGGACACGAACGGCCTTGGGTGACGCGCCACTGAAAGATCTCTCAGCACTGCGCAAAAACATCGGCGTCTGACGGTGTTATTTTACTGCTCCTCGGAATTTCGTCTATTTTTGTCATTTTCAAGGCTTCTTCAGTGGTTATGTGACTCAAGATAAGCGCCCCGGAGTTCGGCTGACTGCGACGCAGCCATCGTGGCCCGGAGACGGCGAGGTCCACGATGGCTGCGTCGCAGTCAGCCTGCAAGGATTGGGTTTTCAACGTCACTGTCCCTCTGGGTACATCCATTGACGCTGTCAATTGATGCAGCGGTAGAAGTTGTTGGCGCTGATGGGTGTCTATGCATTCAACACCCTGGGGCTCTCGAGCTTCCAGGTGGTAGTGTCTTCAGCGTCTGCATGTCATCAGGTCGTCCAGAAAGGGAACTTGAATATCGGCAGCGAACAAGTAAATGTCGAAGCACATGGACCGGTCTCTCGACTGTGGTATGCAGGGTATCTGCCTACCTACTTGCCTAAAGATCCCCTGTTCGAGCCCTACAACCATTCGGGTAAGGTACTACACGTTAGTACGTAATGTACAAGGGAATACCCGACCTAAGGACCGGTGATCGTGTGATCAGGATGGAGATGAAGGAGGATAACCCTGTACAATTTCTTACGGTGAATGGACCTCGAGTTACTTTCAATTACCCTGGGATGAAGCGTGTCTGCCGTTGATGCCGACAGAGGGGACACTACAACGAGAGCTGCAGAACCCGTACTGCGAGCGTTGTCTGATGTTTGGGCATGCCACTGACACCTGCACTGTCCCATGCCGGAGATGTGCGGGTCACTTGCGTCGGGCGGACTGCATCAAGTGACATCCTACTCGGTAATCGTTAGCCGCGTGTGTTTGCAGATTTCCCCGCTTTGCCAGCTAAGCTGCCCACAGCAAGATGTACCACGAGTAGCGAATGGTGTTGTTCCTGGCCTGGTGTCTGGGGATGCGGACATCAGTGCGGGCGGCGGCACGAGTGGCACGGATGGTGGCACTTCGATGGATGTGTGCGTCGCTGCCTTGTCGAGCGGGAAAGTATCGGAAGAGGAAGACTGCACAAGTTCTCCGTTGGATAATCTCTCTGAGCCGGCTTCGTCTTCATCTTCGTCTTCGAGCATGGCATCAGTGCCTGCCTGCGCGGAAAACGCTCAAGCGGTTCACCCCCTTCCACAGCGCCTAGCAGTGGTGATGCCTCGGAGGGCTGATGCCAGCTGTGCGCACAGCGCCCGTTCCGCGACGGCTTCGGCGTCTGTTGGTGAAGGCCATGAGGGTGAGGGTGAGAGAGCTGAGGCCAAACGTCAACTCTTTTCCAGCAGTGGCAGCGGGACTGGCGGGGCGACCCCTACGGTGTTCAAGCGCAAGAAAGTGATACCCGAGGTGGACCTTCTACTCGGACATGATTCAGACAGTGACTCAGGTTAGTCAGCTCATTATCATGAGTCTGAATATAACTACACTCAATGTACGTGGTTTCCGTAGTCGTCAAAAGCAACTGGGCGTTGTGCACTGGGTCAAGTCGATTCGCTGTGACAGTTTGTTTCTGCAGGAAACCAATTTTAGGTCTCGGAGGGATGTAGAGGAATTTAAGTCTCGTTTTGCTTTAGACTGTCACTTTTCCTTTGGTTCGGCAAGATGCGGACCTGGGCCGGTGCACGTACACCGCGCGGGAGCTCAAGCGCATTTTAAACCAATATTCATTGAGGGACGCTTGGGTCCAGCTCCATGATAATGTTTTCCAACACACTTGGTCTCGTGGGCAGTCCCTCACCAGGTTGGATCGTTTCTAGTTCCCTGCTGGATCTCAGTGCAGGATTGCATGTTGTGAGCTACTGCATTTCCCGTCCGATCTGCGTGGTGTGTCAGACCATCTTCCTGTGTTGGTTACGTTAGACCTTCCGAATAGGCAGATGGGGAGAACCTTCACCTGACGTCTTGACATTAGTGTGCTCCATGATGACAGCATTGTCCAGACAATTGAGCAGGAAATCCGTGATTCTTTGGTAGTAGATGCGAATTGGGACGACTTAAAAATCAAGTGGCGTGAAACTCTTGTCGCGGCTGGGAAGTGTAAGAAGCTTCGCCTTGCGGTGCTTAAAGCACCATCTGGAAAAAGATGCAGATGGTGAAAAGGGGCGGTGCCGCTACCTTAATAATGCATGATTACCTGGAACTTTTGAGGGAACGATACTTTCGGATCCTCAGAGTGTCATCACGGACTGCGAGCTTGGCCAGAAGTCGACACCAACCGATTGGGTCCCCAGAGGTTGTGAGGTTCATTCGTAATGGCGAAATTCGCCAGGCGTCTGCGCCGCAGGTTTCCCCTGTCCGAATGCATGACGGAATGTTGAGGCAGTCGAGATCTGACATAGAAAGCTATTTGTTAGTTATTTTGAGCAACTCTTTTCAACAGAAATAGATGGCTCTTCCAGGAGTTTCAGGTCGCTTTCGAAATCTTCTTGCCTGATCTTCCTCGGGTTCCGGAGGAACTTAAGGAATGCTTGACGCGGCCCGTGACGATCGATGAATTACGGAATGTAATAAAGGCTATGAAATCGTCCACCGCGCCAGGGTGCGATGGATTACCCGTTGAATTTTACAGGCGTTTCTTCGGAACATTAGGCTCCAAGCTGGTAAACGTCATCAACGAGTTTTTCGCCACGGGCAGGGTTCCGACCTCCTTTAAAATGGGAAGGATAGTTTCAATACCCAAGGGTGGCAGCGCAGATGTTGGTGCCCCTAAGGCCGGAGTACACATGACTTTGGGCATCAGCCCGTCTGAAGTCACACCCGAAAACGAATTGGAGCTGTTCAATAAGATAAATGGGAAGCCCGTCGTACCCTCCGTGAAAAAGAAGCTCAAAGTGGGGATAAAGTGAGGGTCCTACTACACAGAAAAGGTTTTCATAAGAGCTCCGAAGGGAGTTGGTCGCCTCAGATTTTCACCGTCTCCCGCCTGAGAGACACCTCCTCTCCCGTCGTGCACCTGGAAGATTACCGGGGTAAGGAACTGAACGGATCTTTCTACCCGGAGGAGGTACTCGTCGTAACCCGAGACGCCAATCAGCCTTGGCCAGTAACGAAAGTGCTGAGAAAGAAGCAAGTGAACGGTCAGAGCTTCCCCTTGGTTCGATGGTTCGGTTACGACAAAGAACACGACAGTTGGGTTCCGAGCAGCGACGTGGTCAAGATTGAGAAATGACGTCAGACATCTACGTCCACCTGCTCTCGAACGCCAGCATGGATAAGATTCCCTCGAATAAACTCAACACCTTCACGGTAGCTTTCGATAGTCCGCTTCAGCTCTCGAATCGCTATAAAGTCGGTCTGATGGATCTCAGCATAAGCAACGATTTTTTAAATATCGGGTACGAAAGGCAAGATGCGAAAATCGAGGTTTCTTTCGAGGACACTGTCGAATCCGGGAGAACTTTTCGTGTCACCTCGGATCTCGAGAGGGATTTGGGAAAAGCCCTTTCGGAATTTAACGTTTCTTTCGCGTACAATAAATCGCGATACGACTTCGTCTTACCCGTGGACGTGAAAGCCGTGGAATTGGACCCTGGGCTCGCACAGGCGCGCGACGCCTGGCTAGCGTCCCGCGAAGCAGATCGTGCGGTGAAACCTCCCAAATTGAGCGAACGCGAAGCCACCTCCATCTTATTGGAGCACGCCGCACCCGTCGCTTTCGGCGACGTCAATTTGAATTCGGAAACCACGTCCCTACGGAACACACTCAACAAGTATTTCCAGACGCACAAGCTGGACGCCTCGCTAGAATTCGCGGATAACGTCTACTCTCTGAAAACGCCGAAAGGGTTGCACGTACCGGAACCCTTTGTCAAGCTGCTACATCTCACACCCGTCGAGGGACACGGAGAAAGGCTACGCGTCTCTTTCCCCGTAGCGCGCCAATTTTCTTTCACGATCAAGACGAAAATTCCTCGATCTTTGCAAGTACGTCTGCCTCCCGGCTATTATGCGACGCCGCAAGCACTTCTGGATGCGATTAACCAGCGCGTAGGCGAACGCGCGCGCTTCAGCTTCGACGGAACCGAACAGAAATGTAAAATTCGGCTTTCCGAGGGCACCTTCACCTTAAGACTTTCCGAGTACCTGGTCGTGCTTCTGGGCTTCGAATCGCGTACCGTGTTCACGGGGGAGGAGGATGCCACAAGCTCCGTCTAGGTACTCCTCCAACCCCCGTTTCACAACATAATCGTCTACACGGATATCGTGGAACCCACGTACGTGGGAGCGGGAAAAAACCGATATTAAAAATACCACCCTTTTATTACGAGAAAGACAAGCACGTCGTCACCTACACGTTAGATAACATCAGTATTTTAACCTGTCTCAATTCGAAATTCCCTCAGTGACGATCGTTCTCGCGGACGAAACGGGAAGACGTTTGCCGTTGCGGTCCAAAGGCAGACCCAATTTAACGTTGCATTTCAAATATGTACCATAATTCCCCCAAAATAATTCCCGTGTACACGGGACCCCTTTTCCAACGAGGCGGCGGTGTGTTGAGCAACATATCCAAGTTTATCGTTCCCATCTGGCGGCAAATAAAACCGATCGCCAAGAGAACGTTGAAGCGCTTGGCGCGGAATTTGGCCGATGGCGAAGGAATATCGCGCGCAGTAAAAAAGACGGCCATGGCAACGGGGAGAGACGTCCTGGATTCCATGAAGGGCTCTGGAAACAACAACAATGGAAAGAAACGCTGCAAAAGACAACATCAATACGGAAGAGCGAAGAAAGCGCAGGCAGCACTGGGTGCTCTACCTGAAAAACTACGACGGGTCTGCAGTGTTTTTCGACAGTTACGGACTTCTCCATATCAAAGCAAACCTTCGAAGGACTTTACTAGTGGATGAGTATAGCGACAAGTGTATTCAATCGCCTTTTTCGCCTTATTGCGGGCATTTTTGTATCTACGTAGCCACGCGCATGTCGAAAGGCTACAGCTTCAAAAATTGTGTATCGATAATTTACCTGTAACCTCGAAGAGAATGACGAAACAATAAAACGTCTCCTCGTGAGCGAACTCGTTTCGTAAAATAGTCGATTTTTCACGTCATACACAATACGCTTGCAAGACGATCTTCCAACGTGCTGACCTGACGCTCGTCGCCGATCACAGTGACGTCGAAGGCTGTGTGGAGAAGCCAGTAGCGGTGGACGATGTGTCGGTTGAAACCCGCGTTGATGATACACGGGTCAACTGCCTCTCCTCGTCTGTACTTTTCCAACAGCTCGAGCTTGTAATCTATGAAGCGCTTCATTTTCTTTGTGTTTTTATTGTCGTTTCTCGGTTTAGTGCAGAGACAATGCAGAACGTAGCTTGACAGCGACCTGCTTCTCCACCAAAAGATTATAGCTGGAATATGTGCGACTGTTAGGCTCTCGCTCCGCATACCCCTATCTTGTGTATCGATGAACATGTGTGCTATGCGCAATAGTAGTCATTGCCGCCCTTCCAACAGTAACAATCGCTGCCGGCCTTATCGCAGTTTTCGACTGTAGCATTGCACTTGCGGAAAGCGCCAGAAAGAGGCCTGACAGGTGGCGCCCTTCCATATCGGCGTCGATGGGCAGGTATTCCTAATATAGGAGGCTGTGACCTTACTCTTTCCTTTCCACATTCACCTTTCGGTGCAGGGCCAAGTGAACTGACGGCGAACAGACGTAAGGGTATCGTCTAGAGAATCGAACAAAAGTCACCCTTGCACCCATCGCCGTGGATATAATCGCGTAATCGCAGCAAGTCCCATACATTCGCGTTTGCACAAAGCTTGCAAACCTCTGCTCGGGCGTCATGACTGAGACGGAATTACAGTACACACAACCTTTTTTTATTTATCGTGAGAGGTTACATGAGTTACCCTCCAGCTTTGGTTTCGTAGCTGGGAAGACAGCCCAAATACAGACGAAGGCTCGAGTCTACCCAATAGCTGGGGTTTCTCGACCAGAGTTCACCGCAACGACAGGTGCTCAGCTGATCGCCGATCCGCAGAAAAATGGTCTTCGGAGGATATATATTATAATTAGGTGTTTACACAAGAGGGGCAAAGCGGGGTAGTTGGTACAAGTTCATATCGGCTCACTGCAGCAATAAACGCGGACAAAGAGTTAGAGCATGGAAGAGACAAACCACCTGCAGGATGTTTACGTCGCGAGACAACTGAGGGTCTTCGGAGGACGCTTGAAGGCTAGGACCAGTGGTAGATCTCCCGTCAGTTGCCATTTGTAATCTGCACGAAACGACTGTGAGAAACACTCGTTTTTAAAACACACACGTACAGTCTTCTTCAGTCACAAAGTGACACTGATGGTCCATCTTCTCCATCTTCCTTGAACGGTCGAAGTCCTTCACAACGTACGTCGAACGGTAGCGTCCGACAGCCGAGTAATGGGCGTATCAATCGGTCCGTCCAATACTTTTGCTCTGAAAAAATGTGACTGGTTATAGAACGTATTAAAAATAATGAGGGAGCGTACCTTTAGACCACAATCCACCGCAGTTGGTGCAGAAGAAGCAGGCGCTGCCAGTCTCCCGAAATATGTGAGGCGGGAAAAAAACGACTTCACGCACCGCAAAGGTGTTGTAAACTGTAAACGAAACTCATTTCGATGATGACGTCATGGGTATTACTTACGAGGATCTACCAAGCTGAGCATGATGGCGTGAGAATGACAATCAAACAAAAGCATCGGCATTTATAGTAAAGCTTTTCCTCTCACCCTCTATAACGTCTTTGAACGTGTTTGGACGTGTTTGAACATGTTTTGACATGTTTAGACACGCACAGACGCGCGAACCGTCGAAGTCGCCCCTGGACACACTAGTTCCTTTCTGTCTCTCACTCACTAATGTGTTTGAACATGATTGGTCATGTTTGAGCATGTTTGGACGTGTTTGAGCATGTTTGGACGTGTTTGAACATGTTTGGGCGTGTGTTTGAACATGTTTTGACGTATTTAGACACAAACCCACCGATATGAAAATCATGCAGCAGGTATTACACTAGTGGTTAGTGTATCGCGTCCAGTGTAGGAGGTTCGATGCCCACTCTGGGCCTTCTTGCCGGGACGTCTACACAGGATGTGTCAGCAGTTCCTCTCACTCCCTCTTTGTAGTCTTTGAACGTGTGTGTGCTCTCGAACCCCCCTGCGTCTCCCCTCCTCGTCGCACGATATTGGAGAAACAAAAGCCGGCGTCTTGTCACAGAAGCAAAGTGACGGATTTACGTAATCGATGGATAGGACGTAAATGGGGTTAGTACAAGCGTGAGAACCCTGTACTATAAGATGGTCATCCCCCTGTACCCCCTCATCCACTATCCCCGAATCGAGACCGCTGCGACAATGCTGCACACGTTCCAGACAATTTTGGACCTTCTGGTCCACATTCGGCCCCATTGGTAAGTGTTTCTCTATATCTTATTGTTTCGAAATAGTTCCTTTCTAATACCTGACGTTTCTCTGCAGGTTTCACCGTAACGCACATTGTGCAACTTTTCTTTAAACTGATACCCGGTTTGGGGGTGATGTACCCTTTTGGATATGGACACGTTTTTGCAAACGTTCCCGACAGAAGTGTTCATGGCGTGCTACACCCGGAGTGGCGAGAAATCGCCATGAAGTGTGTAAGCTTCGAGACTTTATGAATAAAAAAAAAGGTAGCTTAGTCGGTAACGTGCTGACTCGCTGAGCTCACGATCGCGGGTTCGATCCTGGCCGAGGGCGGTAGCAATGTGGGAGAGGTAAACATTGCTTCCAGCACCGTGTGTCGGAGATTTCCGGCGCACGTAAAAAAAAAAAAACAGGTGGTCCAAATTATCTCAGGCCCACTCTGCGGCACGTGCAACATGTTGCCACACTGCGCAGACTAACCTTACGTGTAACATCACGGTACCATTATTACATTTACCACAACCTTTGTGGTGATTTTGTTGCGGAATCCCGCTTTAAGTGTGTATGCTGTCTCTGTAGCACGCTTTTTATCCTTTATACATCCCTTATCCTTTATATCATTTTGTACCTTCGGGTGATACCTGAACGTATATGTATGCACACCTGGGTGATTATGAAGGTATGTGTCTGCACACATACCTTCATAAAGTTATCTATCCTGAACGATGATAACTGTGATTAATATACGTTCACGAACGTATAGTTTAATCATACACGTGCATACCTTTGCGAAGGGATACGTTTTCTAATATACCGATATCCATCTATGCGTACATCCATGCAGATTTTCCAGACGTTTATGATGCCCATGTTTGCCCTCACAAAGATCCTCCTACCAGGACATCTACAAGGTATAAAACTCAATACCTGGTTCTCAACTTATAATTTTATACCTCGTAAGTGTGAATTGCTGAACAGGGGACCACTACCCTGAAACGTATCAACCTTACTGTGTGGGGATGGGCAGAGAATACATAAACATTATGTATACATATACATACATACATAAACATATATAAACATACATAAACTCCATACTGCTTTGAGGTGTGTGTAATTACTGAACTTTTCCCCGCTAATCTCGAATGGCTCCATACCTGGGCTCGTAGACTCTCCGAGTCTAACGCAGACCAGGAACAGAAGAAAACAGGCAAACCCTGTCATACTGATTGCGAGACAAGCACATTAGTAAAGAACGCAGTTGCGAAAATCTACTGCTATATCTCTATAGGAATACGAGTATTAGTGACGAGCAGCTCTGTTTAAACATCTGCGAGCCAGGTTAGCCATTCGGCAATTCGCCCACAGTTTCCTCCATCAATGATGCACCTTGTACCAAATAAATATAACGGGAGGATACAGACCAATGAATAATGACTCTCGGAGTTTGCACAGACACTACAGGTAACTTCAAACAATCGTATATAATGGCATTGGCACCCTTTCTACAGGAACGAAAAACGAGGCCATCCACGGAGCCGCCTCCCGCCTTGTATGGGAAGGCACATTTGAGGAAGCAGAAACAGCTGGGCTGGTTGGTACACATTATTTGCAGGCGATAGAAGTAACATACGGACCAATATACTGAATAACAGGAACAGTCGCAACTTCCGACCATTTACTTCACACATTAACACCAACATATGCACAAAGTAACTGAAGTACAGTACACAGCCTGATTGTCGAAGATTTGAAAGTTTCAATATTTACCCGAATCACAGCGCGCAGAGAACTGCCTACCCTTATGACTTAATTTGCAACCGATGGTCGGAAGTTGCGACAATTCGTGTTCTTTAGCATGTTACTCCGTATGTTCGTTCTGTCGCCTGCAAATGGCATTTGAGGAAGTTCTGTCAACTCAAGTTGTCCTGGTACAAATCCGTATCGATTGTTCAGATTCCACGATCAATATACACACCCAATGAAACCACCCAAGCAGTGGGCTTTGACATTTAAACGGACTATCATGATGATGATGATGATGATTGATGTTTTATGGTGCACAAGCAACTAAGGCTATAGTGCGCTAAAACTGGTGAAAGTTATGACTAGTAAAGATCAAATGACTATACTAAAACGATATGCTTTGAGAAATGCGACACAAACCATGATCTGATGTGTTAAAAAGGTGTATAACACTGTATAGCTGATAGGCAGACAATATCTTCAAAAAGTCGTGAATCCTTAAAAATGGCAACGAAGGCTCATCGACCAGTAGGAGGGATGGGTGGAGAGGTGAATTCTGTTGATAAAACTCATGAAAATAGCGTTGGTGACAGGACTCATGTAGTCAGCTTGTGATAAGAATGTGAAGTACAGAGAGTAGTTTCCCACAGTGCGTACACTGGGGGCGGCTCCTCTCTACGAGGAAGAAACCATGCGTGATGTGGGTGTGTCCAAGCCTTAGTCGTGATAATAATAATAATTCGGGCTTTACGTCGCGTGACAACTGGATCATGAGCGACGCCGCAGTGGTCTGGTCTGTGGATTGCTTTTGCCCACCTGAGGGTTAAGGAGGTGAACCCGAGACAGGGATGAAGAGACGACACAACAAATTCTCGAACACAGCAAAAACTTTAATGCACCTGTGGCCTATGTATCCAAAAACCTCCGGAGAGGAGGAACAGGAAGTAAGGATGGCTTACTCACACAATTGCCACATGCAGCAATCTCTACCGACTTCCTCAACAACCTTCACCAAACATTCTTTTCTTTCCATAGTACCCTGGTTTCAGGGAAAACAGGTTTGCAATTGTTAAGGTTGTTGTTAAGGTTTAAATTGTTGAAGGTGCTGGATGAGTTCACTTGATACAAGGCCCATGCTTTTAGCATTGAGGCAATGTTCCCGTAGACGGTCATTCAAACGGCGACCGGTTTGGGTACATAACAAAAACCGCATTCCAGGGGAATGGAGTATACAACCGAGTGATTGCAGGGAAGAAACGGGTTACGATGTTTTATGGGGCAACCAGTGAAAACAGAAGAAAAAGGCGTTAATCTACTAAGTTTAAAAGCGTCGAAAAAACAATCTTGATACCAAAATTTTTGGCAACAGCATATATGTTGTGCGAAACAGAGTGGTGGTAGGGAATAACGGCAAAAGGAAACCGATCAATCGCAGAACAAGGTGTGCGGTGAATAGCTTGCGAAATAACAATAAGGCTCTAGAAGAAATTATACAATCATCGAACCCCGCAGAGCGTAACCTAGAGCACTGGCGTGACAAACTAAACTTGATATGGTGGATGCAACTTTTGGAGACAGAAGTATTTAACAGGAAGAAATAATACCAGATTACCTTACTTCCTGTTCCTCCAGAGGTTTCTGGATATATAGGGCACAGGTGCATTAAAGTTTTTGCTGTGTTTGAGAATTTGTTCCGTCGTCTCTTCATCCCTGTCTCGGGTTCACCTCCTTGATCATGCACCATGTTGACAGCGCCCTGTCTCTTCCATCGATCACCTGAGGGTTCTTTAACGTGCGCTGAAATCTCGACACACCACATTTAACGTCCATTTTTAACGGCGGAAGATGTGTGTCTGAGCAACTTGTACCCTTCCACCAAGTTGCCATCTCCTCGGACGGGTTCGAACCCGCGATTCGGGATCAGTAGGCGAACACGCTACCGACTGAGCCACCGAGGCCGGCCTTCGTGATGAAATCACCTCGTGCAGACGACTGTCAAAAGACAGTGTCGGGCTCCTTATGCGGCTTTTAATCAAACAAAGTTCGTTGCTGCTCTGTTTGTCCCAGTGCTGCTGCCATGTTTTATTTATCGCTTTCTTCAGGACAGGCTTAAGGTCCTGACAAGGAACGTCAGAAAGAGTTATATCACCAGAAAAGGCTATTACAACAGCTGTGTCAGCCTGTTCATTGCCAGGTATCCCGACATGGCTAGCTCCCAGATAATATTATTCATTGGATCTATGGTCACCGTACTTGCTAGGTACGTTGCATGATGAACAATGATATTTTTGTTGTACGAATGCCACATATAGCGAGTCTGTGTGTATCACTGAATATTTGATGTAATGTTGCAAGATGTAGTTGAAAGCTGAAATAACAGCATGAATTTCTACTGTGAAGATGGAAGCGACATTTTCCAAGCGGCGAGATCTTGTACCTGTTTGAGAAACCACTGCACATGAAACACCAGAGTCTGTCTTTGAACCATCTGCGTAAATCTCCACATGGTTTCCGTAGCTTTCCTTTAGTGTCTCAAATCTTGGAGTAGGACGGTCCTGGGTGTATCATGTTTCTTAAACTTTGTTAGAGACCTGTCGCATTTCGGAGGAGGTTGCCATAGAGGAATTTTTTGCTGGTTTCTCCAATCATAGAACTGCAGTGAGAAAAACTGTAATCCACAATGATTTGTGACATACGCATGTCAAATGGGGGTAGAGAGATGGTTTGCTCAGGAAGAGCTGTTGGAAGTGTGTCTCCTTAACACTTCATCCTTAACACATCGAAATGCGGGATGGTGCTTATTTTTAAGTAAGCATTTTCTTAAGTAAGCATGTGTAAGTAATTTCTTCATGCATATGAAGTGGTAAAATAAAACCGGCGCCTTTCTAAGGACCACTCATTCCATTCTACATAGAGACTTTCCACGGGAGATGTTCGGAAAGCTCCAAGGGTCAGACGCAGTCTGGTGATGTAAGGGATCTAACATTTTCAGGGTAGATGGTCGCGCAGATCCGTATACCGCACATGCATAGTCCAGCCTTGAAAGGACAGTGGAGGAATATATCGATGCAGCGATTTCCGATCTCCACCCCAAGATTGGTGCTAGAGTACTTTTAGCAGGTTTGATGATTTTATGCATTTTCTTTAAGTGCTTGATATGTGCTTCAAAAGTCGTTTTTCGTCAAAGATAAGTCCAAGGAATTTATGTTCCGATTGAACAGTTGTATCTTGAGTCTATTTTGAACGCAGGAAAAAATAGTCCTCTAACCCTTGAAAAACGAACGCAAACAGTCTTTTCATGGGAATTTAAAGCCATTCTTATGGGAACATCTGACTAATAACTGTAGTTGACGCTCACATGTAGCCAGATTACACGATGAATAAGATATCTGAATGTCTTCTACATATAGTGAATATGTGACTGACGGTATAGAGTTCATCTTTACAATAAAAAGTGTAACTCTTAAAACGGATCCCTGAGGAACACGTTCTCCTCAATGAAAGGACGTGATAGTGTATTGCCCAACTGAACTCTGAAAGTTCATCCCGGAGGGAATCTGCAATGCAGTGTAGAAGACTGCCACGTATTCCAAATGAATACAGGTCACGCAGAATTCCATATCGCCATTAGGTGTCGTAGGCCTTTTCTAAATGAAAGAAGACCGACACACAATGCTGCTGACGAATGCTTCCCTTATAGTTGTCTCTAACGCAACAAGATGATCAACGGTTGGCACGCAGCTCGGAAGCCAGACTGGTACTGGCTGAGACACTGATTTTCCTCGAAATAATATAAAAGGAGGTTGTTTACCATCCTCTCAAAAGTTTTTCCTAGACAACTTGTGAGAGCAATAGTGGGATAGGAACGATCCTTTCCCCGTTTCAGAAATGGGATTATTGTTGCTGCTTTAGTGTGAAGGAAGATTACCCTCCTTCCATACCAGGAGTCAAGTAACCCTTCCTTTGACGTCTGAGATAAATGTTGTAACATAGCATATGTGACGCGATCTGGACCTGGTGCTGTGTGCTTAGATGATAATGCTCTCGACAATTCTACCATGGTGAAAGGTTCATTTTACGAAAAATTGTCAGCAGTATTATTAATTATGCTGTGTTCCTAAGCAGCTTCTTCGATTTTCAAAAACACCTTACTATAAAGTAAGGAGCTTGATATACTTTGAAAATGCTCGCCAAGTGCGTTGGCCTGTTCTTCGAGGCTCTGACAGATAGCACCGTTGACTTGTAAAAGAGGAGTGGAAAAGTTAGCATAATCGCCCTTGATTTCTTCAGTCTGTCAACACAAACTTGGATGGCGTATTAGAATTTAAAGATGATATAGAGCTTTCCCAAGACTCGCGCATAGCTTTTCGACGTGCTCACCTTCTTGCTGTTTTTTTAACGCAATCAGGTTTGACGATTTCGGGTATCTTCTGAACATGCCGATGCTCGATTTTTTCTTTTCTAGAAGATTGACGTTTATTTTCCACCGAAGCGTTGGCCGCTTGTGGAGGCGACCGGAAGTTTGTGGGATAGACTCGGTGGCAGAGCTAATTATGGTGTTTATGATAAGGGTATTTGCTTCGTCAACTCCCGGTTCCTAAAACCTGGACGTGAAGATCCGTGCTGTCTCATGAAAGAGGCTCCAGTTTGCGTCTGATGATATCCACCTGGATGGACGTGTGCTTAAATTAGTGTGTCCTTGGCTTAACGTTAAGACTATTGGGAAATGTTCACTGCCCCGAGGGTTGCTCTCAACTGCCCACCTGATGTTTTGGAACAAGGATGGCAACAAAAGGAAATGTCAATTGCTGAGAAGGACTGTGATGTACTGTTGACGTATGTCACAGCTCCTGGATTCAGGAGGCACATTTGTCTTGAAAGTAGCACCGTTTCTATGCCAGTCAGTTTTCCTGCCGCCCCACAGGTAGTTATGGGCATTGAAATCTCCCAGTAAAAGGAAAGGTGGGGCAGTTGATCTATTAAAGTCTCTAGGGTGTTTCGACCTACACAGCCGATGGTTAGGTATAAACAACGAACAGTTAGGACATCATGAAGACATATTTGAACAGCAACAGCCCGAGTGTTGTTTTCACTTGGAAATGCTTTGGAGGGAGGTTTTTCCATGTAAGGACAGCAACACCAGATGTACGTACGCGTTCCATCGACACGAGCTTTTCGGACAGGTTCCACCGGCTGAGTGTATGGCCCCTCGGGTCAGTTAGGTCGCCTGTATTGCGAAAAGAACACATCATACCTGTCTGCAAGAAATTACATCGTCAAGATTCGTGAAAAGCCCGACAATTCCACTGCAGAATCGCCATAACACAGAAAACGAAAAGATATGTGCAACACGTGTCTGCATTTTGGTGAAGAGTGTGCTGTTCAAATAAGCTTGAATATATTTTTTTGAGCCATTATGGGCTCTCGGAACTTTTTTCCGAGCAGCCGCCAGTTCCTTTGCCGATACATCGGGGAGTGAGCAGCTCCTCAAGAGATTACGCTCTGCCTTCCCTTAGACTGACAGCTCGTGCTCGCAAAAGAGCCTTCCGAGCTCGTATCATCGTCGCACCCTGTGAAGAGTCACTTCCATAGGTGGCGACGACAGGAGTGGTGTCGATGATGGTAATGCCAAAGTAGTGAGTGGAGTTGGGGTGGATCTTCGACACTCTCGTTTTTCCTCTGTGATCGTTAATGTGCTTGCGTGTACTTCAGTGTACTCATGCAGATTCAGTGTGTGTGTGTGTGTTCGTGACCATTTGTGGTTTTCCTTTGACTGTAACTGCGAAGGATTTCTCAAAGAAATTGGTGATACTTTTTTCTTGCTTCCAAGCAAAAACTCATGTTTTGCTTGACATTGAAAAGTAGAATCTCCTTCTCATATTTCCACTTTAGACAAGATCTTGAATATGAGGGGTGCTCACTTGAGCAATTGACGAAGCGGTCAGTCCCCTTGCACTCCTCTGTGCCATGGCCTGCCTGACCGCACCGTGCACAACAAGGAGAGCCCCGGCATGCGTCAGCGCATGCCCGTATCATTTGCCGCGAAAGCAGCGCAAGGGATTTGGAATGTACGATCGCACATTTGCTGAAAGATACCATACTTTTAACTTATCAGGTTACGTAGGTTTGTCAAAGGTTAGAATGATGTTGGTTGTGCTAATATATTCACCATTCTTACAAATCTTAATTTTGCGAACATCTATGACGTTCTGATCTTTCAAGTTTTCAAGGATCTCTTCACAGGTACGTCAATCAGCTCTGAAACTTAGATGACGCCCCTGCAAGTATTGAATGTTTTGTGCGGAGAAGCTGAAATCTTCTTTCCCATCACCTCATGCGTTTAGAATTTGTTCATAGTCTTTTTCATTTGTGCATTTTAGGACCAGGCCACCAGATCGTATATGTTCGATTTCAGTAATGTTCTTAGACATTCATGCCACTCCTTTCTTAATGAAAACGGGTGACATTTCTCCTAGTGGTACGTTTTTGTTTTTCTTTGTCTGAAGAAGTCAATACAATCTACTTCGAAGTGAACTGTTTCGATACAATCCTTAAGACTTTGGTTAGTAGTTGCTTCGCGGCCACTATCTCAGATGACGAAGAAAATCTACCCATGCAGGTTTGATCAAACATGTGGTCCTAGAAGTCATCCGTAGTTCATACTCATACATACGGGAAGGTCCTGGAGTATTGACAACCCTTCGGCCGGAGCTTGACTTTGACTTTCATCACCTCGGCATGGTACGGATAACACCTTGGGACTGTGGACTCGGGTTCCTGGTGGCGCCACTCACCAAACACCGGCCTGAGCTACTACCCCTGCGAGGTGAAGAAGAATGTGCTGTAGATCTGCTACAGCGCCGCACTGACAGCACCTGGGAGAGTCAACTTGTCTCAAGCGCTTACGCCGCTGAGCTGTAAAAGTCACAACGTGTCGCATTCAATGAATTAAGGCAACATCATGACGTAAGGTATCTCGTGGCATGCGGAAAGCGAGTGTTGGATCAACTCTTCTGAGCATAGATGGGGGAGAATATGATGTCAACCGATGTTCTGAGGCTGGAACACATAGAAAGGACTCATGCATACAAAGCCTCAAGTGCCTAACAAATGCGGGGGAGAACGTAAGACAAGTCTTCATCGTCAGTGTACTTTTTATTTGTCTTTAGTGATCATTTTCGTTTATTTTAGCAGTATATTTTTAGTACTTTATTCACACAAGTACCACTTGCACTTACTCAACCAGAGATTTTTCGAAAGTACAGTACCAGATGTCGTCCCACATCCATGTTCGGCACTGCTTTATATAAGCACCGCTGAAAAACAGGAAGACACCAATTTTAAGGAGGCACAAACAGATAAGATAGCATAGAAGCAAGCAAGCTTGCAGGCAAGGTGAGTGATGACTGAAGCCCGAGCTTGGGGTCGAGACCAACAGTAGCTATTTTGTTGTTGTTGTTGTTGATGATGATGATTCGAGTTTTTAACGTATTGACAACTATGGTCGTATTGCGCCACAGCAATCATAAGAATGGGCTAGTTAAAACAAAAACCATGGATCTATAAAAAACATCATTCTAAAACTACGAAAGGTTAAGAATTCCGATGTCTTTCATTACATTAAATACTAAAGGGGATGATCGCTTCGTTACCAAACAAAAGCGCTGGGTATAGCGGTAAAAAGTATTTGTAAACCTCACTGTAACGAGATGGACAAGCGATGAGTATATATAAAACCGACAGAGGATTGCCAAAATGAGTGCATTCAGGTGGTTTCCCCCCGTGAAGCACGCACCCGTTGGCCAAAAATGTATGGCCGATTCTTAGGCGTGATCGCACCACACACCGCAGCCGGTGTTCTAGGTACCGGGTGCAGCATTAAATATTGGGCTTTGATCTCTGAAGTTTATTTTCTGTCTGCCGTTCCCAAAATTCTTGCCATTTCAGGTTGACCGCTTTATTCAAGGCTGAATTAAGATCCTGATACGGCATTCTGAAGGGAGTAATGTCAGCAGAAAGGCTGCTGCAGTGGCAGCCCGATCTGCACTCTCGTTATCATGTATACCAGTGTGGCGTTGCACACAACAGAACTTCAAATGATAATCCCTGTTGAGGATCATGCTAGCCAAATACCGTGCTCGTTGTATAAGGTGGTTTTTCTGTTTGTGTACATTGCATACGGCCTGGAGAGCGGAGAGAGTCTCTGTACATTATAGAGGATTTCATGTGAGTTTGTATTATGAAATTGAACCATAACTGAAAAACCCAAAACTAGGGGACAAAAAAAAACGACAAGGTGTTGTCGTTTTTTTTTTACCCCTAGTCTCGGGTTTTTAAGCTATGGATCTATACACCAGCTCGCTCGCTACCTCTCTATCTTCTCGTTATGGAATTTAAAGCTAAGATGACTGCATAAACGTCTGCTGTACATACTGATGAGACCATAGCACACGCTACTGCAGCACCGGACTTTGAGCAGTCTGTATATATTTCGATGTGTTCTGAAAAGCTTGGTTTGATGACTTCAAATCCTGCTGCAATACTCGCAGAGGGGTGTCATGCTTGTCGTACTTTAGTAATGAGCAATTCTACTCTGATGGATACAGCCACGGCGGAATCCTCTTAGGTGATTCCACTACAAAACAATGATAAGGAGTGAAGCTGTAGTGTTCAGCAGCTCTTGTGAGTCGCACGCTGAACGGAGGAATGACACTGGGCCTACTGATAAAAAGGCATTCAAAACATGTACGATTGATACAAGAAAGTGCAGGGTGCTGAGGATAACTTTTGACTTTGAGGGCATACATTGCCCCAAGGTAATATCGACGCCTTTTTAGAGATCATTCTTTAGTTTTGACATAAAGGCTTTCAAACGGAGATGTTCTAAAAGAACTTATATCAACCGTAGCCCTTGATGGCGTGTCTGGTTTAGAATTTTGAACACCGACTGACGAGCTGAACCGTACGCAAAGCTGCCGTAATCCAGTTTTGACCGGATTGTTGAAGTGTGTACACTGTGCAGCGTTTTCCTATCTGCAGCCCAAGACCCGTGTGCCAATATGTTTAGGAGATTTAGACATGTTATACATTTAACGTTCAAGCTTTTTACGTGAGGCAGAAGTGTGAGCTTTTTGTCGAATATGATCCCAAGAAGTGTGTGTTCAGAGTGAACAGGGAGATCGTGGCCATCGAGGTTGAGGCTTGGTGATGAAACGCTCCCCAAACTCTGAAGAACAGACACGGACGGTCTTCTCCGGTGAAAGTTTAAACGCGTTCTCAGAAGACCATTTTATTCGTTCATTTACTGCTAGCTGCATTTCTCACTCACATATTCTTAGGTTTGTGGAGCTACAAGGTAACTGGATATCGTCCACATAAAAGGAGTTATGTCGTCGTCGTTCTCATCCTCATCGTCATCACAACAAAGCTCGCTTTTCGAAGCAACCAACCAAGGCGGAGGTGCGAGCGGTTTCCCTCTGTGTAATTTAGAATCCTGGTACTTCGGAGCCGTCGAGTTCTTACGATGACATCTGCATCTGGCCCACCTCCTGCTGGCAACGGGATTCCTCCCGCGGGATCCTCATCGCCGCAACCTTTACCTGCTCCAAGAGTTCGACAGCGTGACCTTCAGCGGCATTGATGGTCTGGACGTGGATGATTGGCTTGATGAGTTTGGCCGCGTCTACCGTCACAACAGGTGGGACACCACTGGTGGGCTCATCAATGTTCTCTTCTACCTCTCTGGAGTGGCAAAAACATGGTTCCTCAACCATGAAACTGAATTCCAAACCTGGGACCAATTGGCTGGACGTCTCCGCGACCTCTTCGGAAGGCCCGTTTTTCGCAAGCTAGATGCAGAACAAAAGCTTTCCTCTTGCATTCAACATCCGAAAGAATAGTACATGTCATTCATTGAGGACGCCCTGTCCCTTTGCAGGCGTTGCAATTCCGACATGTCTGATACTGAGAAAATCCGATATATCTTTAAGAGCACCCATGTGAGCACGAACTTGTCATCTGTGGACGAAGTTCTTTCCCTCTGTAAAAAATTGCAAGACGCCCGGAATCTCCACAATAGGCAAACGCATACACAGTACGAGACAGGCGCGGAACTCGTCACACTGGAGAACCTTCGATGCTTAATCCGAGAAATCGTGCGTGAAGAACTGTCCACGCAATATCCCGACACTCCCTGTGAAGAACCAAGCCTTGTACACTCCTTCGTCCGCGAAGAGCTTACCAATGCTCAGTCACAGCGTACCTCGTTTTCCGTGCATCCAAATTATGCTGACATCGTTCGGGCGAATATTCCGCAGCACTCAACTGTTACTGCCCTCTCTCCGTATCCCAGTAGGTCTCCATTTGCTCCCGAACCCCTCAGTTGTGTTAGCATACCTATGTCCCTGCCTAGACGTCTTCCTAACTGTTACTATTGCGGAATAATGGGTCACACTATACCGTTCTGTCGGAAACGTCAGCGTGAGGAGCGGTGGTATACCGGGAAGGTAGTTCCTCCAGTTGGGTCGGCCCAGCGGCTTACCATCAGGGGAGTTTTCAGGGTCGAGCAGGTGGTTATGCTAGCGAGCCCTTTTACTAGACGCCGGAGCCAGTCAATGCTTCCTATGGGGAGTGTCGGAGTGCCGATTATTCGGGTCCTCCACGTCGTACTTGGTCGCCTGGTAGTCGTCGTCGATCCATTTCACATAGCCCGGCACGTATGACATCTCCTCGTCCAAGAGGAAACATGTACTGCAGTTCTCGGAGGTCGGTCTGCACATTTCGCATCTCATTCAAAGGTGATGGTGTCTTCGTCGCTTGGCGACGCAAGGAAAGCTCAGCTCCTACCTCTCATCCGCAAATACGCTCACCTACTTGATGACGACAAGTCTCCGCTTGGTATTGCCGTGGTGTAGAACACACCATCGACACAGGCACTGTGAAGCGCCGCCAGAGACCGTACTGCGTATCTGCTGCCGAACGCAAAACCATTGAAGCGGAGGTTTGAAAAATGTTGTTCAAGGCTATAATCCGACCCTCCTCAAGCCCATAGTCTTTGACCGTCATATTAGTACCCAAGAAGGATGGATCCATCCGTTTTTGTATTGATTATCGCCGCCTCAACAAAATTACCCGTAAGGACGTGTACCCCATGCCTAGAATAGACGACGCATTGGACTACATGGAAGGTGCCGAGTACTTCTTATCACTCGCTCTCCGGTCAGGACTTATGGCTGAGCACGACAAACCGAAAACGGCCTTTATAATACCGGATAGTTTATTTAAATTTAATGTGATGTCCTTCGGCCTTTGTAACGCTCCGGTGACTTTTGAGCGCATGATGGACACTGTCTCGAGCGCCTTCAGTGGAATACCTGCTTGTGTTGTCTTGATGGTGTCGTCGTTTTCTCTGCCTCTTTTTACGACCACCTTTGTCACCAGGAGTTGGTCTTCAACGCTTTTCAGCAGGCGGGTCTTCAATTCAATCAGAAGAAATGTCACTTCGGCTTCGAACAAATTAAGATGCTTGGTCACATCGTATCGTCTGCTGGAGTATCACCTGACCCCAACAATGTGAAGGCTGTCACAAATTTTCCTAAGCCAACCAGCATGAAAGAGCTCTGAAGCTTCCTCGGCCTCTCGTCGTTTCATTAAAGGCTATGCTGACCTGGCTGCACCCCTCACATCCCTCCTTTCAGGGGACAAGCGGTTCCTGTGGGATTCCGCATCTGAGAGTGCCTTCAAGCGACTCAACACCATTCTGACTGATGCTCCTGTTCTCTGCCACTTCGATATGTCCGCTCTGACTGAGCTCCATACTAATGCCAGCGCCACAGGCTTGGGTGCCATTTTAGCGCAAAATATGTCAACGCCCCGGTGGAGCAAGTTTTTTCGTACGCAAGCTGAACACTGACCAAGGCCGAAACAAATTATTCTGCCACCGAAAAGGAATGCCTCGCCATTATTTGGGCAGTTTGGCAAGTTCCGCCCGTACCTGTACGGGCGCCACTTCACTGTGATCACTTGTCATCATGCCTTATGCTGGCTGGCATCTCTGAAGTATCCCTCAGGTCGTTTAGGAAGTTGGTCGTTGCGGCTTGAGGAATTCAACTTCACAGTGCAATAAAGTCGGGCCGCAAACATCAGGACGCCGATGCGCTGTCGTGGTGCTCACTTAAGGATATTGCGTGTGACAGAACCCCTCTCTTATGACGACATACTCTCCTTGTCTCAACTTGGCCCAAGCTCCTTTCCCTCCGAGCAACTTCTGGTCAAGACGCTTAGCCCGGTCACTCGCCACCTTGACGGCACCTACCGATACACAGGCACGAAGCTCATCCGCAAAGCTCAACACTTCGTGCTCCATAATGGAACATTATACAAGAAGAATAGCATGCCAGACGGCGCTCGTCTTTTGCTAGTGGTTCCGCATCACCTGCGGGACGCCGTCCTTCGCTCCCTTCATGATGACCCCAGTGCTAGACATTTGGGGTTCTTTAAAACCTATGAGCGAGTTCGACGGAAGTTCTTCTGCTGGCCCCGCTTATACACGAGCGTGCATAAATACGTCTAGTCATGTCAGCCCTGCCAACAGCGCAATACCCCTCCTTGACAACCGGTCCTCTTCAACCTTTACCGCCAGCAATCCATCCTTTCGAACGGGTCGGCATCGTCCTCTTCGGGCAGTTACCCCTATCAGTCTCGGGTAACTGCTTGATAGTCACTGCCTTGGACCACTCGACTCGGTACGTCGTTGCTTCAGCGCTACCCACAGCTACCGCAACAGAAATCGCCAAATTCTTAATTCTCCGGAGACCCTAGAGTCCTCGTAAACGATAGAGGGACACAGTTCGTCGAAATCGTCAGGGAGATTCTCGCTTACAACACCACCACGCAATCAACAGCACAATTCAGCCCATTCTTCCTCTCTATCGTCGTGAAGCAGTGCACACTGTGGACATGCTATTCTCCTACACCCGTGGCCTCACGAACACTGTCCTCGCGGACGCCACATGACATGCCGAAGAGTGCCGCCAAATTGCTCGCTGTCGTACTTTCGATGTCCAAACTTCCGCAAAGCACCACTACGACAAAACCCATCCTCCAGTCACTTACCGTGCATGCTACCTTGTCTGGGTATAGGTTTCCCTCCGCAAGTCTGGAGTGTCCCCTAAATTCCTCTTCCGCTATGTCGGGCCGTACAAAGTCATACGCGCCCTTCCGTACGTAAAGTACCCCATTCGTCCCTTTGCCGTCTCCACAGGCCATGTTCAACTAAGTCCGCTCATGTATCGCGCCTCAAAACGTATCTTGCCCGTGCTTCATGGACGGCCGACCCACAACTTGTGCGCTTCGCCCGGGGTGGCTCATTCCACCGGGGGGGGGGGGGGGGGGGCAACTGTGAGACAGATATCATCCTTGTCGTCCTCATCCTCATCGCAATAAAGCTCGCTTTTCGAGAGACAACCTAGCATTACTTAATGGATGGTGGATGGCAATAGCCACACGATTGACCTTTACCAGAAATAGTGACACTCAAGAAAGACCCCTGTGGCACGCCATGCTCTTGCACAAGTGGGAGTGACAAAGTTGTTCCAAGCTGAACTCTAAATGTTCTGTCTTTGAGAAAATTTGCAACCCATCTAAGACGACATTGTATTCGACAGGAGTAGAGATCTAGCAGTATACCACGTTGCCAAGTGGCATCATAGGCTTTTTATGCTTCACGAAATACACACAGACAGTGGTGTCTCTGCACAAATGCCTCACCGATGGTCGTCTCTAGAGGGATCAGATGATCCATCACCGAACGCCCAGACCGAAAACCGCATCGCAACTGATCTAGATGTTGGTTCTCTTCCAGGAAGTGGACCAGCCGGTTATTAACCATTCGCTCGAATGTGTTGCCAAGGCAGCTCGTAAGAGCGACGAGTCTATATCTGCTTGGATTTGAAGCATCCTTTTTAGTTTTTAGGAATGGAATAAGTGTGGCCGTTTTCCACATGTATGGAAGTGTACCCTCTAGCCCAGGGGGAACCGGCGGCCCAGCGGCGCTACAGTTGCGGCCTGGCGCAGAGCGAGTGCACGACGAAAATCCCGGGCGAACTCCTAAAGCAAAAGTGCGGTCTCTGTGTTGCCTTTCCCGCGCTTAAAGACAACAAAAGGTGTTTGTCGTGTTCTCTAAACCATAACTTTGTGAGCGCAACCAGCAAGCTTACAGTATTAGTTGCACTTGTGGAATGGTCAGCTTGTCATTCAACAGCGATTGATAACTTCGGCAGGCAAATTTATTCTTATTTTCGGATGGGTTCCAATCTCATCTGCGGCCCCGGGAAAAAAAGTCGACGAGGGAGGGGGTTGGGTGAAATATGGCCCTTGGAACTGTAGAGGTTCCCGACCCCTGCTCGAGCCAGACCTGATTAAACAATATAGGCAAGAATTTTTTGGACTCCTCGACTTAGCACATATTATGTCACCCGGTCTGGGCCTCGAGCAGTTGCTTTTACAGACGATAACGCTCTCAACATCTCTGTGAAAGTAAAGGGCTGGTTATATGCATGCCCAGGCTTTCACATACTTGAGCATTAAATTATAATAGAGGGACAGAGCGACCAATATGTTCCCCACTGATGTTTGAACCGCCACCGTTCAAGGCTTCTACCCTTATCCCCAAGTCCCCTCGGCACGGCACGGATAACACCTTGGGATGGGGATTGGGATCCGTGGTGGCGCCACTCACACAACCCCAGCCCGTGCGGGGATTCGAACGCACTACACCATAGAAAGCGGTATTCCTAATCGCGACTTTCGTCCTCATGGTTAGTCACACATGTAGTCACACTATGAAGCGACTATTCCTGTGCCATAATTTATATGCCGTTTCATTGGTCCATGCGCTGCTCTACCTCTTGGCTACAGCGATCCATCCTGCGAAATCTGTCGTCGGAAAAGGACAATGGCCAAGTAGTACGAGATGCAGCTTGCGAGATACTTTCTGGAATCTCTATGCTTTGCAAGATTGTTTCTTTTGACTCATAAATATGTACTGCGTACATACTGTGGTACCATGCCATACGTGTCTACTAATCAGAAGAAACATTATTGCAGGACCTGTTGATAGCAGAAAGGTATGTGCTTGTACAAGGTGGCGCACGTCAGCCAGTTGCTGCGGACGGTGTCAAAGACTGAAGCCTTGTGGCTGCCATGAACGCTAGAAGTAGGCGCCTCTCTTTTGGCGTACTCAAATCGGAGGTATAAAACACCCGGAGCGTCCAGTAAACAGCGAAAATCAACTTTGCAGCGCTGCATTCCTAGCTCACTGATGCCCCTTCCGATCTTCTGCTGCACAGCTGGACCTATTGGATTAGTTAGTACCTATAGCAACGATGGAAGAGACGATTGCTGTTGTGAGGATGTTTCCACTTAAAAGCGATGGAAATGGAAAAAGTCGAATTTGGAACGAACGCCATAGGTGTTTACTGTGAGGAAGGCTGGAAGGCGTGATTGTGTTTTCACTAAAGCACTGTATTTCCCGCAAATAACCGCCGATACCTGTGTGGACGTTGCCAACTAATGCAAAAGCATACTAATAGTCATAAAAATAGTACACTTTTTCCGAAAGGCAGAGCAGGCCAGCTTAGTGAGTCCGTCTTTTGCTACCGAGCCCACGCTTCGGAGGCCGTCCAGCCGGCGCTCAGCAGGAAGTATATCACAGCAAATCTCAAGCACACGGGCACTTGACGTCTGCTTGCACGTGTCGCAGTGACTTGAGCGCGAAAAAAGGCCGGCGTCTCACGCTCGCGCCGCGCGAGTGACGCGTTTAAGCGAGTGCTGTCAAAAAACTGTACGCGCTCCCGTGCGCATACCTAAGAATCCCAGTTGGTGTCTAATGAGTCACCGCTTGTCTGTGGGCACCGAAGTTGTTGCTGCTGCTGCTGGTGATGATTGGGTATTCATTGCGCACAAGCTGCATTTTTCCATATTTCCAGTGAATCGCAGGCAATATATCATAGAGACCCTAATCACCTTTATCTCAACGGTATATCGTGACACTGAACAGGACATAGAGATGCGATATAGACCTGTTGGTGCTGATTCAGTTTTGTAGCCCTTGAATGACACACAGAGGAAGATTAATGTTCCACTGTGAACAATGTTTATTTGCACTCGCACATGCAATGTTGCTTTGCTATATGCTATTCGAGCATGCGTGCGCGCCATCCTCTCTATTCTGTCATTCGTGTAGTTCAGCTCCCGTTCGTGTAGTTCAGCTACAATGCTCTGCTGGATTACATTTCTCAATTGGCACGCATGAAAAACTGGTCAATATCACTCAATTCTGCACGCTGTCCATTAAATATAACAATCTTTGCCGCATTGCCACGAATGCTATTTATTGTACTTACTGTAGCTTCTACAAGCAGCTTCCTGTCATGTTCATCGAATTCCGCAGCTGTCGTCTGTAACAATAATTTGCGGTCAATTACTTCATGGTATTCGTACGAAGACGTGCATTGAGACAGAGGAATCAAGCTAGCAGAGCCAATGGCCGAGCGACTCGGCGTTTTGATCTTTCTTTCTGTCCAAAATCGATAAGGTGAACTTCTCCAATTCACCTTAGAAGCAGACCGGTAATGCGTAGAAGCAGAACAGAGCAAAAACGTGTTGCTTCACCGTACTAACTACGATTTCTATAGACCCTGCATGGACCATGCACCCATTCGTGCTTCCTTGGGTCGAATAGGTGCTCGTCCGTTCAGGTTCAATTTGAGGAATTCGATGACAGTGTCGGATTATGCAACCGCGACCAACGTTTGGACACTTGAGCAGATCACTTGCACACATGAGCACTGGACACAAATTATCTTGCGAACATCACCCAGTCGAAAAAAAACGACAAAAAATACGACAAACAACAAGGCTGTCGTATATTGGGACCTTGTCGTCTGTCGTAGATTCGTGTCATGTGCAGTTTTGTCATAGATGTCTGTCGTGTGTCGTTCTCTTGTAGATTCATGTCGTGTGAGGCTCTGTCGTAGATGTTTGTCGTGTGTCGTTCTGTCGTCTGTTGTAGATGCCTCTCGTGTGTTGTTCTGTCGTCTGGTGTACTTTGTTGTGTCGTATGAATCTTGTCGTGTTGTTGTATCATTCACATCCAGCATCGGTAGTAACAAGTAACAAGTGTCGACTATGTATAATTGCATGCAAACGTGCAAGATGAGGGAGAACCTGTGTATGAAGAATCTATTTATTGAATGTACACTTACAAAACTCATACATGCACTGTTCACTGTAGCAGGATGGTACAAGCAGGATACAAGCACTGTATGGGGCTTCTTGTAGCCTGTACGAAAGAAAAAAAAAAGAGACTATGTCTGTGGTCATATATGACAGTATCTGTTAAGCGTCATATTCGTATATCTTTCATATGCGATTCTATGCATGCAAACTAGGAAAAAGGCTAGACCTTGACAGTACACAAAATTATAAAAATGTGAGGACATTCCAATCATCTGGTACCGTTTTTGTCATGGCTGCTAGAGAGACAGAGTGGAGAGGTGCTCAAACAGGTCTTATCGGAATCTGTCAAAGTAGTTTCTAGTTAATAGAAAGCATAATTGGACTTGTAGTTACAGTACATGACGCTTTAGCCCCGGCGAACTACTTGTAAGAAACTTTTTTGTCGATTTCATATTTCTGAAACTCTGAACACATGCGCTCTGAATTACTACTGTTCAGAACATAAGGAGCTCACAAGCATTTACTATACTTTTAAAAAGTGTGATATGGAGCTACAGCACAAGCTTTTTGTTTTTACTAGCAGATGTTTGTAACCGTGTAATTCTTACCTCTGACATTTATTACTAAAAGTTGCGACAAATTATTGTCCTGTCAAATTTAGCAGAAATGACACTTCAACACATTGGCACAAGTAATCGAGCATCTTTCTCATTTATGGCTTCATTATTTATGCTAGTAAGAAACGAAAAAGAAAAAAAAAAATGTTGCAGTCACTAAAACACAGTCATATCTGGTCAACAGCACCCGTTAGAGCGGAGCAACAGTGTGAAGTAGTGCATGTATGTACCTCTAGTGCATGTACACTTAGCTTTAAAAGTTATCTCTATGTTCTCTGACAGACAAAGAATGCTAATCACATATATATATTCACGAAATTTGCCCAAAAGTATTCACTCACCAGTAAGTGCAGGAAGACATCAAAACTGCATCATAAAAATCACTTGTGAATAAAGACCACATGTACATTCATAAATAAACTTGAAAACAAACAAGTTGGCGCAGCTAGCATACATACGAAAAGTTCTGCATACCACTTTGAAAAACTTTTGAAGCGACGGCCTTCTGCAGCATGCGATTAATTTGCGCCAGCGTTGCCACTTCTGTCTGCAAACGTCCCATGTCTTCGAACTCTGGTTGTCTTTGTTCACTGATTTTCGCGGAATCCAGGGGCGGAAACAGTGTCTTCTTCTGCATGCCTTCGTGGTGCTTGTTTGCCCTGCCTTGCTTAAAGACAAAGACGACATGTTTCGAACAGCGAATACTGGCGTACACTGTGCGACGAGCGAAATCTGTGACCTGTATTCACTTCTAATCAGCCATTAGAACACCAGAATAAATCATTTCGGGGCGCAATACAAGTGCCGGTTCTTACCTTTTTTTCTTCTGCAAGTGGTTCGTGATCCACTTTACACCTGCTTCAGCGCCGCTCATTAATCCTGCCTTGTTTCTGGAATGTTTTTACGACAAAGAAGTAAGAAAAAACTTATTCAAATGATCTGTGGAAACCACCTTACCTGTCGTGTAACATGTGTCGTATCGTCGCATTCCAAAATGCCCGAAAAAGTT
>NW_026999297.1:0-59534 GCF_037126465.1 Ornithodoros turicata
CTACTTCAAAGAGAGGAACACCACAGTGAATGCGACTTATTATGCTTCACTCCTGCACCGACTGCGAGACGCCATCAAGGAAAAGAGGCGCGGCAGGTTGAGTCGAGGTGTCCGATTGCTCCAGGACAATGCCCCTGTCCACACGGCTTCTGTTGCCAAGGCTGCAGTGCAGGAGTGCGGCTTCGAAGAAATCCACCACCCACCCTACAGTCCAGACTTGGCACCGAGTGACTACTTCCTGTTCTCAAACTTGAAGAGGGATCTCAGAGGACGGAGATTTCAAAACGATAGTGAGGTGCGAGGAGGAGGGGAGGAGGAGTGTCGTTGGGAGGAACCCGAGAGGTCTGCCTGCCTGATTAGGCGGCATGTTTCTCGGGAAGGGAAAGGTGGTGGAGAGGAGGAGAGGAAAGGGTTGACGAGACAACAAGGTAGGTCCGTTCTGGCCAGAGGCTACGTCTGGACTGCTTTATTGTTTGGCCAGCGGAACGGTCGCGGCACGAGATGATCTGGGCAGGTGACGATGAGCTGGTAGCGGTGCCGCTACAGGGTCCCCCCCTAGCGTAGCGGTTGTGGTTAAACACCACAGGCCCCGGTTGAACGGTTGTAGAAGTGAAGGGTGCGGAGAGGAGAGGCCCAGTGGACGCGTGGGCCCAGGCGGGAGTGGTGAAGAGGTTGGGCGGCGGAAACAGTAGAAACATCTTCGATGAAGGCGGGCTTGACGCGGTCCGCGGAGACCACGCGGAGACCACCACCAGCTCGGCGTCAGGGGGCCAGACAAGAGGACGGGAGGACTTGGCAGGAGCGGTAAAGAGTGCTTCAAGAGGGCGGAGAATCTCTGCACAATGAGGGACGAATCGGCGGTAGAAATTCGTGAGTCCTAAAAACCGTCGGAGTGCGTTCACAGATGTTGGACGCGGGTAGTCGGAGATGGCGTGGACTTTGCTCGGGAGGGGAGTTATGCCTTCTGGAGAGATCTTATGCCCCAGAAACTCCAGAGAGCTGACCCCGAATTCGCTCTTGAGGGCGTTGATAATAATGCCGTGGTCGGAAAGGCGGGCGAAAAGCTGCCGGAGATCGTCGAGGTGTTCTTCGTAGGAGGAACTCGCAACAAGAATATCGTCGATATACGCGAATGTAAATGAGAGGCCACGTGTGACGGCGTCAATGAAGCGTTGAAACGACTGGGCGGCGTTGCGGAGGCCAAAGGGCATACGAAGAAACTCGAACAAGCCAAAAGGTGTAGTAATGGCTGTCTTCGGAATGTCCTCTTCGGCAACCGGAATCTGATGGTAGGCTCGTACCAAGTCAAGCTTCGAGTAGATGGTGGTTCCGTGCAGGAAAGCCGTAAAATCGTGCACGTGCGGGATAGGGTAACGGTCTGGTATTGTGACACGATTGAGGGCACGATAATCGCCGCAGGGGCGCCAGTCGCCTGTCTTCTTGGGCACCATATGAAGAGCGGAAGCCCAACTGCTAGACGAAGGCCGTATGATACCCATGTCCAGCATGTGGCTGAATTCGTCACGGGCTATCTTCAGTTTTTCCGGTGCGAGACGACGTGGGCGAACGAAAACCGGCGGCCCCTTGGTGCCAATATGGTGGACGACCGAGTGCTTTACCGGGCTGGTCCAATCGGGTGGGCGAGTTAGCTCCGGGAACTCCTTCAAGATTGCATGGAAGGGATTAGTCTCGTCATGGAAGAATGATATTCCCGGAGAAGAAAGTGAAGACGATATTCCGGACACAGCAAGGTTGGTACTGGAATCGATGAGGTGGCGGTTACGCATGTCCACTAAGAGGTGATGGTGGTTCAGAAAATCGGCGCCCAGGATTGGTTGGGAGACACTGGCCACCAGGAACACCCAGCGAAATGTGCGGCGCAAGCCAAGGCTTAGCGTTAGAGAACGTTGTGCAAAAACAGGGATCTGTGAGCCATTAACCGCTGTGAGATGGCACATGACAGGGCTCCGTCGGTCTCCTTTGGTAGCGGGAATAACGCTCACCTCGGCACCTGTGTCGACCAGGAAACGTCGTGCCGAAGTGATGTCCCGGATGTAGAAAAGGCGACTGGACGAAGGGTGTGGGCCATCGGTCGCCATCAATGGTCCACGGCAGGGTTTCCCGGCTGCCACGAACATGGGAGGAAGCAATGCCGTGCATCGGCCCCGAATTTCCGGTGGTACCAGCAGACTGTATGAGTTGGGCTGGAATCGCGTGGAGTCGGTGAACGGTGCCGGAAACGACGAGGACTGCGACTTGTACGGCGGCGAGAGGAATCGCGGACGTGTGGCGAGACATGGGAGGCGGCAATAAGTGCGGTTAAGTTCTTGACCTCGCGGCAAAGTTCCGCAACATCAGAGGAATGCGGCGGCTGCGTCGGTGGCGATGGCGACGGCTGTGGAGAGGTGGCGGGGATGACTGCAGAAACCGCGGGGTTGGCGACCTCAAACACAGCGTCAGCCAGGGTAGCAAGTTTGTCCAGGGACATGTCAGAGGCAGTGGCTAAAACCATCTGCACATTCTGCGGCAAGCGCTGCAAGAATAGTTCACGGAAGAAGGTGTCGTCGGTCGCTGTCGGCTGGGAACCCAACAGCTGACGCATGCGCCTTAAAAGCTGTGTTGGACGACGATCCCCCAGCTCCTCAGCAGATAGAAGTTGCTGGATGCGAGATCGGTCAGAAGCCGTGGTTCGCTGGAGCAGCGCTTTCTTCAGCTGGTCGTAAGGGGTTGTGGGTGAAGGGGCCGCAAGAATGTCATACACCTCTTCTGCAGCAGCAGGTGTAAGGGCTGATATGACATGATAGTATCTGGTTTGCTGTGAGCTCACGCCGGCAAGGTTGAACTGGGCCTCCGCTTGAAGAAACCAGACTGCCGGGTTACGGTCGAAGTAAGGTGGAAGCTTGACGGCGACGCCTGCCAGAGATGGTGGTTGGGGCTGAGCCGGGGCCTGTGGATCGCCGTGGGACATGGCTTGATGGAACCGGCGCGAGACGGCAGTGTTCTAAAAGTGTTCGGGTCACCAATATGACGAGACAACAAGGTAGGTCCGTTCTGGCCAGAGGCTACGTCTGGACTGCTTTATTGTTTGGCCAGCGGAACGGTCGCGGCACGAGATGATCTGGGCAGGTGACGATGAGCTGATGACGGTAGCGGTGCCGCTACAGGGTGAAGTGGAAGACCGAGGAAACCCAGGAAAAACCCCAGACGGCACAGCCGGCCCGCGGATTCGAACCGCGGACCTCCCAGTCTCCAAGCGCACGCGTTACCGCTGCGCCACCGGAGCTGGTGATAGTGAGGTGCAAGAGGCAGTTTTCCAGCATTTTGCGGACAAAACTTCGTACTATTTTTCAAGGGTATAAGAATGCTGGTTGAAAGGTGTCAAAAGTGCATCGAAGTTAAGGGTGACTATGTCGAAAAGTGATACACTTGTTTCGTCTCTATGACTATTAAAAGTTGGTCGGGCCGGAAACTGATGGAACCACCCTCGTAACTTCGGTAGCACTGGCGGCGTTGCGAAAGGTAATCGCCATGGTTGCTGAGGCGCACGTGCCAGATATCCGGGCACGAAAACGCGGGTGCGCATATTACGCGATTTTTTGCTTTCTTGTCATTTTTAGTGCTAAACTAAAAAAATATGCGATGCGCAAATTATCCGATAGCGCAAAATACGCGAGTAAATATGTGGAAGGATCCGTGGGAGCAGTTAGGAGCGTGTGCAGCATGTGCACATGACGCTATTCCGCGTGAGCGTGCAATACTTCTCCTGCGACGCTGCACGTCGTAGTAACACTGCGCCAATCGCGTCCTTCGACCCAATCGGAATTCCGCGCAAAACGCCGCCAAATTTCGAGCAAAATAAGGGATTTTGCGGAATTCCGTATCAAACGCAGGATTCCGCGACGGGTTCACGGAAAACCCAGGGCCTTAACAATGCCGCCATATTTTCAAGCTCCCCTGGACTTGGAATACCAGATAACCCACTGCTATGCAAGCAAGTGTTGTAACATCATACTACAATGGTTAGCCAGTTGCTAACTGCAAAGCATAGTTCAAGTTACCTTTCTGCTGCAAATTTTTCTATAAAACACTTTTTTTAATCCCACTCTTTTTTAAAATCTGTGCATGTGTTTGTTACATTTTGCAAATTCTGAATCATAAAATTGATGGCTTGTCTGGCCTATTTCGTGACAAGCCTGAGATAGCCTGTATCCCACTTGACAAAAGTGGTGTCTCACAGCCTTGTGCTAGAACGTAGTTTAAATGTTTACTAGTAACCTATACAAAAAGCTGTGGAAAAATAGTTACAACAGCAAAACCCAGCAGGAAGACACAAGCAGAGGAGGAAACGTTTATTTTCATAAAACTGCTTCCGCAAAGTGTGTCGTGCATGTGCAAGCCCCTACAATTGGCATAACAGAAGCTAGTCCAAACTGGTTAAGCGTGTGCCTAACCAGCCCTATCCAGAAACATCAATTCCTAATCTGTTAATATTAGAGAAGGTTCACTTCTACATCTGTCCGAGCCAGGCTTATTTATGTGATAAGCTGCACACAGCTCTCCTTCGTATTTGGTTTCCCTTTCACTCTTATCACTATGTATCAATTAGCCCAACAAACAACAGTAGTGAAAACAAAGTTTGCGACTGAACAGGTTTTTGAAGAGTCGATTGTTGTTCGAAATTTTTGCATTCCCTTAAGACTTGCATACTGTAAACATATTTTTATTCGCAATGTATCAATTTTCATGAATTTCGCGATTGCTAAAAAAACCTTGAAAAACTCTACTTGAACACAGCTTGATGTTTATCCCGCGAAAGGGAGCAGCCCTGGAATAGCAAAATTAAATATTCGTGAATAATTTTGCGAATGACTGAATGCGCAATTCGCAGAAATTAATACATCGTGAATAAAAATATGTTTAGGGTATTTTTAAAGAAATTATATACATTTCATACCTCACAATATAGTATATAATATCTATGCAATCAGAACTACCTATGCCCCATTTCATTGAGAAAATCAGTATTTGTGCAGTACTAGATATGTATATTGGTATAGATTCTTTCATAAGAGAGTACTGATTCACAGCTGACTTGTGCCCGTTACTCGAAAAAAAGTAACGCATTACTTCGGTTCCTACTCTGCATTCACACAAATTATACCCATCTTTGCATGCCTCAGAAAAAAAGAAAAGAAAAAAATTGAACAATGGAACAGCTGAAATAACACGGAAAACAAACATGTGTAGGACAAGTAGATATGTATGTCTACTGTATTTATCGCCCGGGAAGACGTTGATCCGATTATGGGAGAACATTTCGTGGAACTTCCTCATGACTCACTAAACCTCCAAAGCTTCAGGTACCACGACACTGGTGTAGGAAGAGAGACCCTGAAATTCCAGAATGTTAATGCCATGACCTCGGCTTGCTACAGTAGAGCGGCCCAACAAAGGCGGATGGCACGAGAGGCTTGACTTGGGGCAGAACATATGAAAGATAAGTAACGGCTTACTCAAAAATTACTTTGTCAGTAAAGTAACTGATTACTCAAAAGGTAATTTATTACTAGTAACACGTTATGCACAAGTTTGATTCATAGTGAGTGGCTGTATTTTCAGTTTACCGCAGATTATAGCGGCCATGTCATTTGGACACCTTTGAAGCACCGCATTTAGAAGCTAGCAATGGCGCTCCTCATCAACATAGCCATAGTTACTTCGTGGCACTAACACACACACAAAGAGAATTATAACTGCTCATCAGACAATTTATTCCTTCCTGAATAGCTAGAATACCTTGTACTAATTCAGATTACTTTAGGATTTTTCAACAAGCGGAGATGAATTCTTGCCCCACAGGAGATGCATGCATCCTAAAGTTCTAAATTGATTATCATCGTCATTCTACACATTTTTGTGGGAGCTGTTGCTGTCGTCTGCTATCGTATGTCCGCTTCTGCACGTTGTAAGCGCCTCCTTTGACCTCCTTCAACTCATTTTGTCCTCAATTCCCTATTTCCCTCTCTCTGTCTTCCCTCGCACCGTCTACATGTTCATGAAGTTGGTTGTTATCAATTAAACGTCTCGCTGGTTTTGAGCCTTCGTGTTTGTGTCTGTTTACGTGTCCTGCCCATCGCTCAGGCTTGCCTATCATGGATAGCAGGGTCCTCTCAATGCGGACGGCTTCGTCGACAAAAGCGTCGGTCGTGGCGGGTGGGTCCCGGGACAGGGCGCGAAAAATTTCTTCTTTTACGCCTCTCATGAGTCGCTGAATCTGCTTCTCCTCGGATGCTTTGGGGTCAGCTCGCCGGAAGAGCCGCAGCACATCTTCGACGAAGCCTGTAACGCTTTCGTTTGGCAGCTGGATCAGTCTCTGGAGCAGATGTTCAACGCGTTCAGCTCGTTGTTGAAAAGCGAACGCTTCGCGGAGTTTGCTTTTGAAGACATCCCAGGATGTGAGCGAAGTCTCCCGGTTCTCGAACCATGTCTTCGCGGTGCCTTCCAGGGAGAAATAGACGTTGACGAGCTTCTGGTCGTCACTCCAGTTGTTGAACTTGGCGATTCGCTCGTAGTGGTCGACCCAATCGTCCACGTCGTCGTAATACTCCCCGCTGAATGTCTTCGGCGACCGTGCAGGGGCTATGGGCGTGGCAACAGGTTGCGCCACTTGGGTACTGGTCTCCGCAGTCATCTTCTTCTTGCGTTTAGGGGGTTCTAATGGACCGAATTCTGCAGGCAGTCCAAGCTGTCTTCTGCTTTGTCACAGTTGGTCTTCCAGGCCGTTGGACAAGGGACCTGCACCTCCACCTCCACCAGAAATGTCACGAAGCGAAATGGGTCGTCGAGTCGTCGAATAAACAGCGAACGGTTTATTAGACTACTTGGTAGCAAAACACAAGAGTGATAGCTCTCTGAACACAACTCAGTCCAAATAATGAATGTTCCAGCTTGGAGCGCACACGCATTTAAGCGTCGCGCCGAAAAGTCTAGAAACAGCACGTGCGTTTGCCAGAGAGCAGGCGATGTGCCTGGAAGCTTCTTGCTTCTTCTTCAGCATGCGCCGGGATGAGATGTACCGTTTCGTGCCTGCCCTGGAAGTTTCTCGATGATGATTCCTGGCAATATAAGCTATAAGTAACCATCATCGTTTCTGAGTGTTCGGACATAAAGTACTGGAAGTGTCACCCGGAATTGCTTTGTACAGTGGGAATAATCCTTTTACGGCAACCCGTGTGTGCTTTTACGAATGTAAGTACTTGTAAGGCATATCATCTGGAACTGTCCGAGCATCACCGGTATAAGAACAGTTGCAAGGGCGACCATAGCCTTCAAACCGTATTTTGTTTCCAGGATGTTACGCACTTTCTGCAGCACAGTTTATAGGACGGCATCAAGTATACGATTTACGTCACTTTCAAGGCGACATAAATACTGTTGTCCAGTTGCTTCAGTTGCTTTATGCTATCCAAGAGTATACCCATGAAGTGCAAGCTGAGAAAGCGGATATCAACCATTTTTCTTGCGAAAGGCTCCTAGGGCAGATCTAACAAGCTCCAGCTTCGTCGAGCGAGAAGCTATTCACGGCAGGTTAGACAACTCTAAACTGCGAAGCTAACCAGTATGCTAAAACGCTAAGAAAGATTACTGTTCAGGCATTTATCTGCACTTAATGATGAAAACTGCACAAATGGCAGGAATTATAAGTGTTTAATGCATCCTTTTCAACTGATTTGTGCTTAGAACATTGTAAGGCAGTATCTCGGGTGTTTACTGACAAAAAGGCGCTTGCCTGAAAATCTGCGTTCTGGTCACTCTGGGAAGACACATCGGGCCTCCATGAAGATACCATGCTCTCATGTTTCATGGTCGTACTTGACTCCAACAAATTTGGTTCTCATATGCAACACTTTGTGATCTTGCAGAAGTACTTCAGTTCCACAACCTTGGATCTATATCCCCTCAAAAGTAGCAAGCCATGTGTTTAGGCCAAAGGTAGCAAGCCTTCATGTGTTTTGAGTTATATAAGTGTAATACTTGATTCAGCTATTGTGTTCCTATCAAAAATGAAGTGTTGTTATTTCAGAGCTTTGAAGTCTTATGTTCAAGCAGTGCTGTGCAGACTTGTGCCCGTTACCAAAACACAGGAGCTAAATACCGTTACCCGTTACTTCAGAAAAAACTAACTAAATACGTTACTCGTTACCAACATACAAAAGTCACGAGTTCTCGTTACTCACAGGTAACGAGTTACTTTTACGTTACCGCCGCATAGTTAAAGGAGCCAACAAACATGCCGTCACTTTCCTTCAACTCATTATTAATGAGATATTGCACTTCACAAGAAGCTGATACTCGAAATTTACATCAGTGATCTTCGTTCTCTTTCGTGTAAAGATATCTGCTGCCGAAGTGGGGGTGATCGGAGGTTATGAAAACACAAGAAAAGACATCGGTTTTCGTGCCACGAATCATCAACGGTTCCCAAAAACAGATGAGGGGCTGCGTCATAATTTAGGGCGCTCAGAAGCTTAGCAAAGACAAGAAAAGGCTAGAAGTCGAAACGCGTTTTTTGTAGCCATAGCGCAATTGGTGCCCATTCTTGGGAAGGAGTGATGGTCGGAGATTACGGAAACAAGAGAAAAGACAAGGGTCTTCGTTTAAGACGATTCAGCACGTCAACAACACATCCAGCGAGGGACTGCAATAGTACTTTGAGTCACACATGGTCGTGGGTCACGCAGGTCCACGCACTGCGCCACACAGAGTGCCGAAATGTGCTCCCCCGCGCTGAAGAAAAGGAACGAGTAACGTCAGTAACGAGTTACCAATTTTTGTAACTGATTCCGTTACTATTACCATTTTTTTAAAGTAACTGAATCGTTACTTCGTTAGTAAAAAAAAGTAACCTCTCACATGACATACTGTCCTTCGTTTCCCCCACTCGCTTCCGCGACGCTCTAGATGAGGCCATCTCATAATCAACCGAAACAGGGTTTTGCTCGTCCACCTTCTCGACCATCCTTGTTAATTGTTGAATTGTTAGTTAATCCACGACTACTAAAGTGATTATGCCGTATTTATGTCACCATGTATTTGTTATAACATGTATTCTTCTTTCAATGTTTCATTGTCGTTGTATTGTTGCCTCACCTACTCACCCATGTAATGCCCTTTTAGGGCAGGTCTTCTGTCTTCATTGTTTAACCTACTTGTCCGCGTCTCTTGCTGCATTTGTATCAGATATGCCCTTTTAGGGCCCTTTCCCCCTCTCTCTATCTTTAATAAACATATCCCCCCCCTTTTAGGGCCTTTGGGTTATTAATAAATGAAATGAAATGAAATGAAAAAGTAACCGTTACCAAGTAACGAGTTACTTGTAACGAGTTAGGCACAACTCTGGTGCTATGTGCACAGCAGCACCTTTTTTGTGTTTTTCGAGCAAGATAAATCTTTTAGCTATTCTGTTTCGGTCACAGATGAGATGTTCTTCTTCCAGAGCTTTCAAGGGCTGCATTGAAGCAATATCATATATATAAGGAGTGACATTTTTGGGTAAAACCTGATTCCGCCCGGTTATTCCCCCCGAACTGACCTCCGACCAATTCAGGTTAAACCCGATTTCTCCCTGAATTCCAGTCACAATGAAATCGTCAAGTGGCGTTTCCACAGAAGACGAACAAAGGTCGCCACTTATGTTACACAAGTAAGTATGGGTCCCTTACGTTCCCAGCAATACACCCATGTGTGTCAACACTGTCTATGCCTTCGGGGGTTACTGCTGGAAGGTCACGATCTCGCAAAACAAAAAAGAGAGGTTAGGAAAGGACTTCATAGACAAGAGGAGAAGCAAAAACACCCGATAACACCCGAAGGCACAATTATCGCCCGATTTCTCCCCCCCGAATCTGAGAAGGGCATTTAACCCGAAAAAGTCACTCCCTAGACATTTACAACAGCACATTTCGTTTTCTGTCTTTGAATTGTTCAGGTGTTGTGCTTCGGCCACAAACTATATGTTGTTCTTCCAGAGCTTTCAAGAGTTATGCTGAAGTAGAGTCATGTGTACAACATCACCTTTCTTTTCATTTTTTGAATAAGGTACATTTATGTCTTTCATCTGTTGCGTTTTGCTGCTGCTGTTCCGATATTACAAGTACGCAACAACATTCCTATAGAATATTTTGTTGTATTGTTGATAGGATCTGCAGCAATATGTGGATAATGTTAATTAGCAGATGACTTAAATATTTACCTTCTTACGTCCAGATAAATTCATTACGCCGGTGCCTTCACTCTAGGTATGTTTTAGTTCAATATAAGATTGCACCAATACAATCAAACTAGTGCATTACTTTTGCCAGTTTTCAACTGGCATTGGTCTAATACCACGAAATGGTGATGGTAATCAACTCCTCAGTGCCCATGCGCTATTCAAAAGGTTGAAGCCTAAACTTTCTTTCGGGACAGTTGGCATTCCATCGTTTATTTTAAAAGGATGTTTCGAAATCTTTGTCCCAGTGCTACAGCACCTTTTTAATCTTTCTTTCTTAATCTTAAGTCTGGTGATTTTCTGACATGGAAAGAAGCTGTTATAGTGCCGTTTAATAAATCTGGATCTGTAACTACCGTTAACAACTATCAACTGGTGTCCCTTCTGTGTAGTTTTTCAGCAGCATTTGAGATAATTATTCAATCATGGTTATCAGTCTAGTTTAAGGGAAAACAGCACGAGCATCAGCATTGTTTTGTAGATCGTAAATCTATCAAAATAAACTTGGTTGAATATGTTAATTTCTGCGCACCTTATGTTACGTAATGTGGGCAAGTCAACACAGTGTTTTTATACCTATCAAAGGCTTTTGACGGGGAGAACCATCGCCTGTTACTTTGTAAACTTTCATTGTATGGCCTATGTGGTAGGATATGCGACTGGTTTAAATCATACTCGGGCTTTTCAGGAAAAACAGAATTAGGGTAATAAATTGTTATTCTGAGGCTTCCTTATCAGGTGTTCCGCAGGGGTCCAACCAGGTACTTTTGCTATTCTCGATCTTCATTAACGATGTTGTTAGTGCTCTTGAGCGATCAAAGGTGCTGCTGTACATGGATGATGCGAAGGTTTTTTTTTAATGTCTGCAATCCAGTTGATTGTGAATTGTTGCAGCGTGATATTCATAATCTAGTTACATGGTGCTGGAATCCCGTGAAGACTAAGGCTGTAACCCCATAATATATGAGGTCAATGGTGCGGAAATTGCTTGCGTGCAAACTGTTCGTGATTTGGTCGTTGATTTTAGGCTTTCCTTTTCTGGTCATGTGCGTATGTGTGTGAATGCGGCCATGAGACTCTTTGGAGTCTTGAATCAAATGACACGTCACTTTAAGGCTTTCCATTGTACTACTATACGGTCAAAGCTTGAGTTTGCTTCAGCGGCTTGAAAGACGAAGGGCTGAGATGGAGATCGAGAAGGTACAAAGGCGCCCTGTCCTGAGCGCAGGTGTTACTATGACTCCGCGTATATTTTGTCTCAACCCTGTCTTGGTGCACTTTATAGCTGCAGATAAATGCGGGACGCCTTGTATTTGTTCAAGGCTGTGAACTGCATTATTTCGCGTGAGCAGTTGCTTGCCGCTCTAAATTTTCATGTTCCTCGTAGACGTAACAGGCATGTTTGACTTCTTTACCCGGTATATTCTACCTTATCGCCTTCATCTAGGTTGCAGATTGCGTACAATGCATTTCCCCAGGTGTTGACCTTTTTAATGCCTTCTCTTTATTACTTAAATAAAAGTGCTGTTTCTGCGTACTGCTTGACACGGTGCTTTCCGTAAATTGATCGCTGTTAAATGTTAGTGCAACATATATCTGGTCCTTGTGCTGTTATGTGCACTTTAGGTAAATCATCTATCTACCCGTCAAATTGTAGTTTAACGATTACAAAAGTAGTTACAGCACATATCTGAGTAATTGACAACAGCATATCATAAAAATGTACCTGTATACAACGAAACATGTGTGTGTGTTGCTGGCAGACGAAATATGAAGCTGGTGATTGTGGACATGAACATTTATCTTGTTCTCATATACATACATATTGCATTTGAACTACTATACACATTAGAACCGCACAGATACGCTCGAAAACATCACAAGATACATCAACAAAAGTCCATGGTGACAAAACTCTCCTAATCTCATAATGTACTTCAGTTGAACCTCTGTGTTCAATGAGGGGATTAGTAGACTTATCCCGTTTTTACTATTTTTGTTGCAGCGTTATCTACATACCAGTGTGCACCTGAGAAAGGAAATTTACGACCGTATTGCAATTCATTGGCCCGTTTTTACTATTTTTGTTGCAGCGTTATCTACATACCAGTGTGCACCTGAGAAAGGAAATTTACGACCGTATTGCAATTCATTGGCCCGTTTTTACTATTTTTGTTGCAACGTTCAACGTACAAATATATGCAAACGTAGTAATGATGGAACTCTTGCATCCATGTTCACTTTACGTACATTCTATCACAAGGTTCTCATGTAAAATACACATGTAGTTTTTCTGATCCATGCAAAAAAACATACACTTCTTCAAAGGGAAAGGGTCTACTTTGATGACTTCATCTACAAGCTCTACCTCATAAATGGAGTGACACTCTATTTCCTTTTTGAGCACTGATAGTATTTTCTTTCTGACCCTGCATGGTCTGATATGAACAAAATTATGTTTACGGCATTTGCAGATCTGTGCACACCTGTCATTCATACATGATGCAACGATTTTTGTAATTCTTCCGAATGTGTCACGAATCATTACACATGAATTGCTTCGTCGAGATCTGTCTAGTTTTTTAACACAAAGTGTAAATGGACCAAGGGACATCTTTTTGTACAACAAGTCATTGCCTTCGAACTTCCCTTTACCATGAAGAAGTACTCTTCTTCCATTTTGAACTTGCTTGTAGGATCTAAAACCTTTCATTACATCACCAAACAGTTTGCCAAGGCTTCCCGCAGGAATTCCCTGGGTGGAGAGTAGTTTTGGAAGCTGCAGCGAAAACACATATTTCTCACAAATCTGTGGTCCCACATGGCGTGTTCCCTGCACAAATTTCAGTAGCATTCCATTCATATTATCGAATGGAAACAACGAGTATCCCCAAAATGGTCCCCAATTCCTTACGCTGTCCACCAAGTGCAGCAAAAGATGCGCATTATAAGTCATCTTTTCTTTGCCATATAAGGATTGGTACTCCTCTAAAAACTTGAAAAGTTCATGGCGAACAACAGGTAACCTGTGAAATGAGACAGTCTCTCCAAGAAGAATGTGCATTATTTGTACGAACTTAATCCAATTCCTGTAGTACTGCTGAGGTAAGATGCCCTTTAAAACAACTGGCGAAAAAAAATAACAAAAAGTTTCGCCACTCTAACGCTTTCCAATATTTCCATACCTTAACAGAGCGTGCTAGTCGAGAAATCTCCCAGACAGATTTCAGTCCTTGGAGCCTGCTGTCAATTTCAGAGATCCTTGCACCGAGCCGATACCTATGGGAACCTCTTCCATTAAACCACATACAGGCTGTTGTTCGAACAAAACCTAGGCATACGGTGTGCATATAATCCACTGCAACACCTGATGTTATGCTAAAAAAAGATAAAAGAAAAAAGACAGTCGAGCCTTTGATTCCACCGCTACAAACTCCAGTTTCCTCTGCTTTCTTTGCACGTTCCTTGAAGCTTTCATCAGTCCTTTGCATGATTTGTTCCTCTGAAACGGGGTACACCCTGGCATGGCCATTTCCAACTGCAATGACTTCGCCTTCGTGCTCACACCACGGGCACCCGTGTTTCCCATTGAGCTGCGTCATGTTTAAAATTGAACATCTTGCTATGCTGTCTGGTGTGCAAGGCCCTGGGAAGACCTTTGAGCATTTCTGTGTTCCACACTTTGAATTCCACATGAAGCCATTTGTTGACAAAGCATTTACCTCCTCTATAAAAGGTTTTAGAAAGGTGTTCATTGCTGGTTTGTGGGGACCGAACCAAAGCCCAGCAAGGATTTGGTTGTTAACTCTTTCACGAAATGGCATCTCATTTACTTGAAGCAGCACTGGCCGAATGCAGTACTGTGAAGATTCAAACACTGGTACACCATCTGTGCTTCAAGTAAATGAGATGTTATCACTCTGTAGAGGAACCTTTCTATATGCTGGGCTGACCATCACATCCCCAACATTGTATGAAGCTGCTTGGCGAGGTCTCATGACACTCTCGTGTCTCTCTATGAAGTCACGGAACTGTGTCTCAAGGTCTGCCAGAATGAAATAACGCCCAGATGAAAAAAGTGTTATTGTCCTTTCCACAGTGATGACATTTTAGGTTAGGTGGAAGGAATGATTGATCCGAGTTGTCCTTGCCGAAGTACTCGCAACACTCACAATAAAAGTGAGCTTTTAGGAACTGTTTATTGGCATTAAAGTGCTTGAAGAGAAGGTTGGAAAGTTTGTTTCCTCAGGAAGATGTGCTTCAATAATATTTAGCAGGCTTTCTGTTGCTTCCTTTGAGTCATGGTACCTCAGCACATGCGCCATAATCAACAGGAGGCTGGCAGCTTGGGTGAGGAGTGAATTCTCATAAAGGGGATTGTCCTGAAAATACAAGTTTTGATGGCTTTGAGTGCAGTTTCATTTTACAGTGAACAGTCTGCAGGGCTTGTATTTTCTATGTATATATGGTGGGTAAGAACCACAAATGTAAACGTGCTCAATCTTTCTTAGCTTTTGAGTACATCCTGATGTTTCGCAGTCTATTTCCTTCACCTGCATCCATTGCAATAGTCTTTATTCACGCTGCATTTCTGCTGTGCTGACCTTTCCAGTTCTTCTTTCTTTTTCGATAAACATATCCCCCTGCCCTTACCTATCTTATGGATGTCGTTATGCTGTCGAGCAGCTATATCAGCAACAAACTCACTCAAATATCACTCGCCTTTTTGCTTTTTTAGTTTTATATTTCGAGTTTACTGTTCCCAGACAACCAAACAAATCATACCAGTGTCTGTTTGCTGCTGTTCCCAGTCCCACAGCTGGGATCAAAGGTCGAAGAAGTTGTCCCCATCTGTGTCATCATCAGTAGAGCTGGTAGAGTTATCCGACATCTCAGACCTGTCCCCATCCATGTGATCATCAGTAGAGCCAATAGAGTCATCCAATATCTATATGTATAGAGAAACGAAACATTAGTCACGATTGCAAGGACAGACACATGGGTAGTTATTCCTGAAGGGCACGACCTAAAATGCATTCAAAAAACATAGTGAGAGAAAATAGCGCGATGGACTTACACTTTGATGGCTACTTTCTATCGGTTGTTCGCAAATGCATGGTGACCTCTGGGTTTGGTTCTCGCAGCACGAACTTGCTCTTGGATATTGGTTACTATTCACGGCGTCTTCGCCAGCAGTAGCTGAAAACGCCTGATTTCCATTTTCCCACTTCCCATTTTGGCGTCCCGTATGCGCGGCGTCGCTCGCGTCATTTACAGATGAGGTTGAGGGCCTGTGGATCTGATACTGATCATTGTACTCCTCAAACTGTATCCCTCGTCTTTTCCAATTTTGGATGGTGTCCTCGACACGCGGTTATCTGTGCCGAGCTCCCACGCCCGATATTTCCTCTTCGGCGTCATCAGGAACGCCAACGGTGTTAGGACACACCATAAACACTGCCAAGGAGCTGAGTCAAGTTTTTCTCGTTGCAACAAACACCAACGGTCGAGTAACAAGAAACGACGACGGCGATGTTTCTAGCAGAAGTTCCTGAAGCCGAAGTTCTAGTAAGCGTTCCTGGATACCGCGCGTTAACCGCTGTACTGCCCATACGCTACATCCAACGATGGAAGCAGACTATTGAGTCCGAAACTGTCGCACGAAAACACGCGGCTACCACCCTCTATGCATATATGTGGCAGAGGGAAGATTCTGATGGTTTTTCAAGGTTCACAAGAAGTTACACGAATTTAGAACGTATTATTTGCATTTATTGTTAAACAGCAGAAGTCTGTCAAATTTGATAATGTGTGGAAAAATTCCAAAGCCGATCCAAAGCCCCGTTCCTAGCAACGTTGGTTGGTAACCACGTTGACCCACCAGGGGTGTCCATCCACACGTGGTTGACCCAGATAATTGCGCCCGGGCAAGACGTTCCCCATTTCCTTTTTTCCCGAGAGGAAGAAACGTGACAGCGTGTCTGCTCAACTTTTAGAATGTTCGTCCTCTTCAAATGGCCGTGTATAAACGTTATGGATGTTTATCCCGTGGAAAGTATCTTAGATGTTGATGTAGGACTGACATTGCTAAATGACCCGCGAAGCGCGCAAAATTTCAAAGGTAGGAAATTCCTGGTGAAGTGGGACGAAAGCCACGAGCCATCAGAGGCATATATTGTTGCAGCAGGTAAGTGTCTTGCCTTGACTTATCAGAATCAGTCTCTTTGTGTTGTTTATAGCCTCTGCTTATTGTAACAGCCCAGCAGTTGCTTGTCTTCAGGAACATTTTTTTATCATCCTGTACTAAAACGCTTACCTGTTCCTGTATAGGTGACGCAGAGGCTCTGGTACGAAAGAGATGTAAACTTTTGAAAGCGCTCGAAACGGTGACTGGTTTAGGCGAAGAAGACGTAAGTATTCTTATTAAGTAATAAAATTGTGAGTACATAACTTTCTAACCATGCATTTTTAGTAGCCGGCAGCCAATCCATCATTGCGCGATATGCACATTGGATCATTCGTGTAATTGTTGCAATTGCATTTTTGCTTCTCTACAGGACTCCACAGTCGAAAAAGAAGTGTGCAATACATGTAGTTGCGAAAGCAACAAAAAAAGAATGCTAGAATCGGAAGAAGAATATCCTCCACTTTGACTCCAAAAGTACTTAAAGGAGCATGGAAAGGAAATTTGAATGGCTGAAAACCGTTTTTAATTTGTCAAGCAGTGTGTAAAAACCATTCTCGTAAAATATTTCGGCTGAACAATGTTTTGTTCCAGCGCAATTCGATTTATAAAATCGCTTCCGTGGCAGGAGGCTCGCGCGCTCCAGCCACAAGCCACTCCCCATTGACTGTGACGTCAAACGTTAAACGTGCTCTCATTCGCTACGGAAAATTCGTCTGCTTCGGACACGGCATGCTCCTTGTTGACAGCGGTTCATTATGTTCTATTGGTTTGAGGCATAAAACAGAGGTGCAAACGAACAATAAAACATTGCGCTCATAATGGTAACGCGATCGTGTGTCTTATAGTCATTGTTTTTGTTTATTATACACGTCTCCAACTAACGAAAAGTGCCAGCGTCTCACATGAGGCGATACGCAGTGTGGCGGTTCGTGCTCTTCGCGAAGCGATGCAACATGACCTCGTATTCGTTCCTGGAAAACAAGACAAACAAAGTGCGTTCTTTCAGTTTGCAACTTATTGAACTAGCTCAACGATCGCAACTTCCACTCGCACTGCACGTTCCCATTCCCTTTTGGAGGAGTGCTGACCTCAATCCACACGTGAGTTCCCGATTTCGTTGCACTGCGTGTATTCACCGTGCAACCGAAAAGAATCGACTGGCGGCAGACTGATCAGATGACCAATGTTTCCGACGCCATGTTCTGTAAAAAAAAAAAGGAAAGAAAAAGAAAGGTAGTCGTTTCTGATGCGCATGCGTCCCTCGGCAGAACAACGCGCGCGAAAGGAGCCCGCCGTCACCTTGACAATTGTCGGTGTCTGATCGCAGCCGAGGTCACTTGCGAGCCCTAGGAGTAGACGCAACGTACAACGTCACGTCGTGACGGAGGTGCCCGTCATTTCTCACGTGTCTTCCACGGGAGTAGGAGAGAGCTCTCCGCACTCGTGAGAATCAATCGACTGCTGCGCGCGATATTTTTCTGCTACGCTCATATTTCTTGCCTGAAAACGTTATTTAGTGATCGGACATTCCATCACGATCAAAAACTAATTTTTTTTTTCTCGGTCTTAGACTGCTCCTTTAAGAGAAAAATAGGTACGCTTTCCATAGTTCGTGCTTGAAGTGGTTGCTTGCTGGTCTTGTAACTATTTGTACTCAAATCTTCAGAACGACTGCGCAATCTTGAGCAGGCACCAACCGTTGGTGCGCCAAGGGTAAGTGGTATGCCACAATACCATCGTCGTAGTAGTTGAATTAATAGCGGAGGGAAAATGTAATTTGTCGCTTTCTCCAAGTTAGAAAGCTCCCCTTCCATGGCTCTATAACTGTTTTGTTTCATTTCCTTCTAAACGTTGATATTGGGCTCGGCGTCGTCATCGACGCAGGAGGCTGGGGCCAGAGGGGCCAGGCTTTTCACAACATAGGTTTGCTCCTGCTGTTCATTGTATAAGTATTTGTTAATTTTACTGTTGTCAAACACGACTATTTAGGCGATCCCTCATGCGAGTGGTGTTCCATCCCGACGAACTCGTGGGGAAAATCCTTCTGGGGGGCAAGTGCAATGCGCACAAAGAGAAGCCTGCGAAGCCGGCGCTCGACCAGACAACGGCAAAGGCCGTTATTGGTATGTTTGCAATCTCTATTTTCAAACTAATTGTGCTATGACAACAGTAGATATGCCTTACACGGCGTATGACTTCAACTGATAGAAGTTTGCAAGAAAACTGGTGCGGGTCAAGGCTAGCCTGGCTACAATGTTAGCAAAAATGAAGTGATGTAAACTAGGAAAATAAACTGTACAAAGTGCCAAATCGTTGTCTTCACCATTCTGAATTGCGCATGGAATGTATTTGGAAGCTTTTGCTGTACCTGTAGCGGTACCAGCTAATGTCCAAACAATTGCTAAATCGTCGCCATCCAGTCTAAAGAAAATCAAAAATCAAATTTTCTATAGCTTTTCTATTCACCAGATATCTATATACTTTCTTTTGCCTACGACCGTCTATAGAACGTCTGCACCAAATAGCCAGAGGAAGGCCGAAGAAAGGAAAGGAGCCTGTCCAAAAGAAGTCAATATGCAGTCTTTTTCTTGTCTATAACTTGTATGGACTTTTTTCTATAGAAAGTCTATAGCACGGCGATAGATTTTTTCATAAGGGACAACTCGTAAGAAACGAACATACTGTGGCCGCCAGAACTGTGCAGAGGTGGGGAAATTACTTTTATTTCATAATGCTCTACCGCTACTCGTTACCTTTTCACGAGCTAATGCACTACGTTACTCATTACTTTTGTTTGGTAGGTAGTTCGTTACTAATGCAATTACTTCTGATAAGTAACGCCAGTACTTTTGTCTTACTTCGCCAGGAAACTTTATAAGAAGCACCACTCGTTCAGCTGAGGCAGATGACGAAACGGCGGAGGTACATTGTAGAAACATCTTCCTGATTGTGGGGTAGGAATTCCATGTTTTGGGATTTCCAACGTTACATCTTGTCAGAAGGGATGAGACGCCGCCTCTTCACTTTGAAGAAGGCGTCACCTGAGGACTCCGCATAGGACACGTGATGCATGCAGGACTGCGGCGGTGCATGTCTCTCGTATTCTTGTCGGTGACCGTTTACACAGTGCAATTCCAAAACAGGCAATCCCTTGGTACTTTGTCACTTGTTAGATGTGTAGGAGCTATTTCCTGTTGCCTTCTCCCTTCCTCGACCCAAAAGTGCCAATGGGAAAGAAAAATAAAGGTGGTGCAAAAGCTATACATGACACCTGAACAGGTGTTAACCTACAAGTCAATAATCCTTCCTTGGTGTTCTCCATTGGTGCGTGTGTAAATTTCTTGTCATTGTTAAAGACGAATAGAAGAATCCAGGATTTTTTCCAGCTTCTACACTTGCACAATTCTCATAATTCCTTAGAGTTCATACGCTGAAGGAATGTTGTTCCTGAATCCTGAGTAACGCGTAACGCCATTACACGCTACTTGGTAAAACTGTAAGGCGGCAACCGCATGGAGCAACTTTTGCCAACTGAATCGGGCCAACGGAGCGCCAACTCAGCGTGAACGGAACGGTATCGAAGCTTGCAACCGCATGGAGCAGAATGTCCACGTTGAGGTTGTCATGGTGAAGCGTCCGCCTAGCGTTTACCACCGCTTGTTGCACGCGATGTAGCAATGCTTATTGTAGTAAACTGCTGTACGCATTGTTTAGTAACATAAATGATATTTTAGCGGTTCTTGAAAAAGTACGGTGCTAATAACATCTAGAAATCAGTGTTTACAAGAAATTTTGAGATACGAACAAAATGTTGGCTTATGAGTGCTTCTAGCAATGCTCACTAAAGAAATATCAGACTGCATTTTTATTACTGTTATCTCCTCACACATTTCCGATTTGGCATGTGCCGCAAATAACATTTTGATGTTTCATTTAGTCACCTTCGCTTTGCACACACCTTGCCACCTCCTGGCAAAGGATATATTTTAAGTTGATGTCCTTATATTATTACAAGTTTAACGTTCCAAAGGCGTGGCCTCTTTGAAACCTGCGATATCCACGTCGAAGTCCGCGCGTGTCCTTCTAGGAGGCAGGGCGAAGAGGGCAAAGCCCCCACCCCACCCCCCCAAAAAAAAGCGGTCACAGGCATGATTACAGGTGGCTTTGTCACGTGCTTGTGGCATTTCCTGTGAAGCGTGTTTTCATTGGCGCACACGGTTCCGTCGGGTGGTGTCACTTCCTCTCCTCAGACTAAATATCTATCCTTGGCAGAAACCGGCTCATCCGTCCGTCGTCTATTGTTCGCTTAGTAGGTCACCGTTCCTTTCAAGTTCTGCTGCCATTCAGTTGGCAAAAGTGCTCCATGCGGTTGCCGCCTAACCCATTATCATAACTTATTACTCAAATGTAACGAGTCACCAGTAATGCACCACTTTGTAATGCGTTACTCCCCACCTCTGGAACTGTGCAACTGAAGTGAGTCACAGCACAACCACAGCAGTAGTAATGAGTACGACCGTCATCAAGATATCATGCTATGATGCAAGAATGCACTTCATGTGTGAAATCTACACATTGTATGCTCACGGAGGACGGGTACAGTGCCCTAGAATGCCACAGCGCCGTTCCAGAACCCATTTTGAGCTTGTACATGACAAAGTACGCACTCGCAGTAGGTGCATGAGTAGTAGTACTAGGAAGAGACTGGTAACCAAAGGTACTGGTGACCATCGGTACCCACCGCTCCAGATAGGAAGGTATTTGGAGCAAGATCGTTCGCGCCAAGGAGGAGCGCGCGCCAAGACCGCCCCGCGCGTTTCGCGGCCGCGCGTCGCGTAGAGAGGGGTTTCCTTCTCGCGTTTGAACATGCATCAACATGCAAAAAACATCTTATTCCCTTTCCACATCTTTTAATACATCCCCGAGCGGGAAGTTTTCCTACCGCACTTAACATAGCATACTTTCCTCCTGAAGACATGCAAGCAATAGACATACACATTTGTACAAGTGAAAAATATTTTATTAATGCCAATTAAAGCCAATGGTGCTGGGGTTTGCCAATTGTGTTGCCAATCTGCGTGAAGGAGAAAACCCCAGCGGAAAAACCTTCACACCTGAAACAGAAGAAACATACAAGACAGTACACATTTTCTACAACAGAAAATATGTTTATTGGATGTGTAATAATTCAATTAATGATTGCAATAAACTTTCTTGAATAATACCCCTAATGGCGTCCGGATCTGAAAGATAACATGAAATCAGCATTCGTCACATTGCTTACCCAACCAGATGACTCACTGCAGCAGTAGCAGCAATGATCTGAAAGAGAACCTAATATTAAGAACAACATCCACATTTCCATTCACTTATACATACACTGCATAGGGGGGCCAGGGTAATCTGAAAACAAATACAACAACTATTAATATCATCATCTACATAAAATGATATGCCATTGGAGCACTATATCCTGAAAGAGAATGTTCACTAATACATACACTGCATAGGGGGGCCAGGGTAGTCTGAAAACAAAGACGACAACAATTAATATCATCATCTACATAAAATGATATGCCATTGGAACACTATATCCTGAAAGAGAATGTTCACTAATACATACACTGCATAGGGGGGCCAGGGTAGTCTGACAACAAAGACAAGAACTATTAATATCATCATCTACATAAAATGATATGCCACTGGAACACTATATCCTGAAAGAGAATGTTCACTAATACATACACTGCATAGGGGGGCCAGGGTAGTCTGAAAACAAAGACAACAACTATTAATATCAAGCATGGTAACGAGACCTATAACTATACTCACTGTCAGGTGGTGGTATCCAGTGAGTATCTAAAAAGATATTTGCAATTCAGATCACACATGGTAACGAGATCTATAACTATACTCACTGTCTGGTGGTGGTACGAGGTGATCGTCTAAAAGATATTTGCAATTAATGGAACATGGAAACGGGATCTATAACTATACTCACTTTCCGGTGGTGGTACCCGGTGATTATCTAAAAAGCTATTTGCTATTAAGATCAACTAATCAAAGTCACATGCTGGTACATACTTTCATTCACTACCACACAAACTGATTCATCTGAAATGAAACTCATATATTAACATGAAATCTATGAAATGTCGCTAATACATACAGCTTGGTGGTGGCGACTCAGGCGCTGAAAAGAATGGAACTTTAGATACTTCTCGCTTTTCATATTCGCCATTTCCTTACCGTCTTCGAAGTAAAACACCGGGCTCGATGTGAATACTGAGAAAGATAATATTCTTAAGAAAATGAACTTGATGAGAAAAACCACCAAAACTCACCACTATCATCATCATCTTCAAAACTCGAGAAAACTGAGAAAGACAACTTTCATAAGAAACCTAACTTTAAGGTAAAAACCATCAAAACTTACCACCATCGTTGGCCATGTTGCTTCGAAGTGATGCTCTAGGAACCAAATCTTCGTTTTTTTAAAGCTGACGCATCCTCATTATCATACCACATCCTCTCCTACTTTGTATAAATGACTTTTAGCAAAAAGATGGTGGGCTGGAGAAATCCACATGTAGCAAAAAGTCTTTGTAGTAAACAACCAATTGCAAACTAAGGAAAAACGCAACCAATAGGGAAAGTATGCACATCCTCTCCATCGGATTCCTTTTCGACATCCCCCTCACAGTCGACGATGGAAGCGCAGAAGTGCTACGCGGTCTCCGAGGACGATTGTATGTATAGAAATTTTTCCCGTTTTTCCCTCTCTAAAAATGTGATTCTTTGTTCAGATTCTGATTGTCTTCTGACGGGGGATCTTCCTTTTGTGGAGACATTGAAGCCACCACCCAGAACTCTCTTTATACAATATGATGAGCATCTGCGACGCTGTCGTTGTGGTGGATTGTGGTCATCGAATCCATCTCATTGGCTAGACAGTAATATCCGACCGTATCTCGGTTGCCATCCAAGCTCGGATCAACTATGAAGCCCAGTGAACGATTTGCTTTGACGGTACAATGGCTGATGTACAAGGATTTGATGAAATTAAACTCCTATCTGAACTGCAACGGGCCAGAGGCTGATTTTCGTCTCATTATGCAAATTCTCCCGTTTCCGATGCGGACGAAACGAGGAAAGATTAGTCGGAGGCTCCAACGCTTCGTCGCCATCAAGTATGACTTGTTGCGACGGTATCGTCAGGGTGACAATATCTCTCCAGCCATACTTAATGCGGGACTCAAGCGACCAATAATTCGAAACTTTTACATCCAACACTCGGAATACATCGTGCGTCGCAAGAAAGATGGTTGTCGCAAGGTGTCGAGTCTGGAGGACTATCTTAAAGAGGTCTGTACATTGAAGAAATAAAATGAGACATTTTTCTTTAAATGAGGTATTCCTCTTCAATCATTTTTATTATCTTGAGGTCATTGTGTACAAGGTTATTGTCAAATAAGCACACAATGCTCGTGAGTTGGTAATAGGCAGGAAGCAAAGAAACAAACAAAAAGTCCACAGTGTGAGCTGTAAATGCTTTGAATGCATTTTTCGCAATACTGATCAACAGGTAGATCTAGCAGCTCTTCTTCAATCGGTGGTAGACCAAAGCTGTCCACATAGATGTACTTGTCATTCCTGTCTCTCATGTGCAATAGCCAGTGTTCTCCGGGACCGTCGTGTGGGTGTGTATTGTTAACTATAACCCCTTCTGTCGTTAAACTTGGTACCATATCAATTGCGAAGGTCCCGCGATACATATTCAAAGTTTCATGGTTCAGAGAAAACAATAATTCCAGATCAAACACATTCATACTTAGTCCACTCGAACAACAAGATCACCATCGACTGATAAAATCTTGGGTGCTTCACTAATAAGTATAACCGACACTGCGCAAGGTAATGGCTTAGCAAACTTCATTTCAATCCTGCAATTGCCCTTGCGCAATGAATTAAAGTAGGAACCCAAACTTTCGTCAGCACTCAAGTTCCAATGCATGATAAAGGATTTTTTAAAATATTTTTTATATTTTTCATAATTTAACTCGACATGTTTTTCATTCAGTTGATACAAGAATTCATAGTAGCTTGCTCTAGCCAGATCATTTTCCCAGTCATAGGATAGTTGCTTCCTGTAACCATCAACTGATAGTGTTACAGAACTAACATTAAAATGCTCGAAACAAAAGGGGCTCGACTTGTAATCACCCTGATAAGCCTCCGTGCGAACTAGACATACAGTAAGTTGATCAGGAATTCTATCAGGGAATAAGTTTTCAAAGATTGCATCATGAAGACCCGGCGAAAGCGAGCGGACTTTGCTTTCTAGTCCACGCATGATGTAACATGCTGGGGATGATCTAAGGGCTTTCTGGTGTGCAATAAAACTTGAGTTGCTAACTTTGACTTTGCGTGCTACAAGTGCCGCGCTGTGGATTTTCAATTGATGCTTATGAGTTTCATTGGTGCCAGTTAGCAATCTAAAGCTATCCATATTATGTAGAGCAGTCACTCGAACCCCCACACCGGGTAACAAAAGCCTTCCTTGGTTTGTGAGGTCGATGTTAACTTTGATGACAATTTCAAATAGTTTCCCCCCACTTATCCTAGCTATGAGCAACTTTGCATCCCGAGCGACTGGATCATTTGCTGCATGCTCTCCTGTGTCATATGTATACATTGCACAATCATCTAAAGTCTTCTGCAGATGAGTATTCGTATGAAGTAGGGTATCAATCATACATCGATAGGAGTTCAAACAGTTGCTGCTTGCAAGACGTTGATTCGAGTGAATGGTTACATATTTAAATAAAGCGGCACCCAGGTTGTTGACTGGGAATACAGTGTCCTCAGTGATGCCGTCTGCTCTTCGGGTAATTGGTTCACTCCCATCCGACCTCAATATCTGCATAGTTATATTAAAATACAGTGATGATAAATCGAGATACAAGTCTGAGAGATTTGTTATGTTCCATTCGATCGTCGATTCTCCTCCGCTGATTGTAGAAACAGGATAATAAACTTGCGCCTCGCATGATTCTATTGAAACTTGGGTAGGAGGTATGTTGAATAACTCACACTCCCCCTTCAAAGCCAGCTGGGACTGTGTGTGTACAACGTTGACCTGCGACATCTTTGCAAATGAAAAGGTACAATACTTTCCTCATAGCTTTATTTGTTAGCATCTTACACGAGCAAAAAGACTCTTTTTTTCTTCCAATCCCCCTTTACCTTTTGACATCGCCCTCACAACCCAACCCTATACCTGGGCCACCTGTTTTTCGGAATGCGATGGCCGATTGCGATTTGAAGCATTGTTCACACCGTGAAAGGCGACCATGGTCCATTTTGCTAGCCGCCAGCCGATCCACTCCTCTAACCCCCCACTGACCAGCTGTTTTTAGAATGCGATCGCGTTCACGATTGGAATCATTGTCCACATCGTGAAAGGCGACCATGGTCCGTTTTGCTAACCACCAGCCGATCCACTCCTCTAACCTCCGCTGACCACATTTTTTTGGAATGCGATCCCGTTCACGATTGGAATCATTGTCCTCCAATCCCGCTTTACCTTTTGACATCGCCCTCACAACCCAACCCTACCTGGACCACCTGTTTTTCAGAATGCGATGGCCGATTCGAAGCATTGTCCGCCACACTTTCTACATGTGAAAGGGGCGACCCATTGTCCCGACTTCTAACCCCCCTTGGGCGCCAATCCACACCCATTTTCGGAGTGCGACCCTTTTCCATACAAAAACCTTTTTCTTTATAAAGAAGCAACATGAATGTGTGAAAAAAAAAGTGTCTTCTCTATTTCATGGTTACAGAGAATTAATCGAAAATGTCTCTTCTCTTCCTCTTTTTCCTTCGATGTCCGCTGCCTGCAATGTCCTTCAAAATCTGTGTGCCTAATTCATTTGAGCTTGCTCTCAGTGCTTGCTTGATGTTTTGCCCTTCAGATAACTTTTTCGCCAAATTTTTCGCTGCGCTCATCGCAGTACGGGCTATGTAAGGCTTTGCACGATGCAATAGTGGCAATGCTAGCTTACGCAAAGAACTAAAGAAGCCATTCCCAGTTTGAAAGAGTGGCCCTTTGTATGGCACAAGATCACCAAGTCCTGATCCATAATGGATCTCTGGCACTTCTTTAAGATACATTTTTGAAGTGTAGAACTAGAGCTGTATGACCTGGTCCTCTAAAATGAAGTGGACGACCTGTCTCATCATACAACTTAATCGAAATTGACGTGATTTCGTTCTGTAACAGCTTCAAATATTGCACGTTATGGAAGCTGTAATGAATCTGGGGATCATCTTTATGTAAATATGGGACGAGTTTCAAAATGGGAAACTTTTTTGCACCTAGATATGAGATGATTCGATAATGTCACAATAAATCATGAAATTACGAAACAATGGTTTAAGATTGAGTGGTGTGGTTCCGGTGGTGCTGTTTGCAATAGACTGAATTGGTGCGAAACCCAACATATTACTCAAATATTCAGAAAGATCTATAGTTACTCCATCAACTGGAGTGAAAGTAAACAGCTGTGTATCTTCATTGTACGTTAGTATAGCATTGCTACCTATCACATCTCTGATAGCTTGTAGAAGCGAACGTGGTGTCTCATAATGATTTGGTGGAATTTGGACTTCTTCCCTTGCAAGTATTACTTTTTCTAGAACAACACCAAAACTGAATGTAAATGGATCTCCCATGTATTGTGTTGTATTTTGTAACAGTTTACTGGAGTTTAATTTGAGGAGTCTCTTGAGTTGTTCAGGGATAACAAAGAGACGTGGGACCAATAATGTATAGATATTGTTTTGGAATAGTATCTTTGCATCGATTTCATATCTTTTAAAGAAGCGATTTCGTGTGACAGTGATAGAGCGACCTGGTGTGAATATGATTGGAGCATATTGTGTAATGATAGTCACCTCTTCCTTTAAAAGCATCCTTGAGATAGCTTCCTCTCCCATGTACATGTTCTGACGTGGAACTTTAGCAGCTACAACTTTCAAACCCTGTATAGTGGACACACCCCTGGCTTGTTGCAGTTCTTCATCCAAAAACTTAATAGAATGAATTATTTGAGGTAGTTGGAATGTGTACCTTCCATCAACATAACCAAATGCGATGTTGAATTCTTTTAAAAAATCTTGCAGCGCGTGTTCCAAAGTCGATATCACAACAACTTCCTTACGCAGCTCAATAATGCTTCTGGAAGTAATATGTATAGTAGCATCGTTAGTCCGTGGAACGTTGTAGAATACATTAGAGATGGAAAGTTCATGCAGGCCGACATCAGTGGGCTGATATGTTTTGAAACTAATTCTTTCGCACGTGATAATTTTGTCCCAGCTTTGTTTCCAATTAACAGTGACGTGCCCGTGCATGTGGGTCGCTGGTTGTTGTCCGGGCATCCCTGCCATATTCTCTGTTCCGCAAAAGCTGACTTGGCCTCTGGAGTAGCGCTGACATGATGCTTACTAAATTTGTCACGAAATTAATTGAAAAAGTAACCGCTATGGGGACAGATGCATGGCTTTATGGAGGAGAAAAATGCATTATGATGCAGTTCTGCGCCTGGCTGTCGGATGGAACGAACGCATCGTTGTGTGCTCCTCGTGACTGCCGTTGTGGTGGGCAGTGGGCTGATATGTTGTGAAATTAATTCTTTCGCACGTGATAATTTTGTCCCCGCTTTGTTTCCAATTAACAATGACGTGCCCGTGCATGTGGGTCGCTGGTTGTTGTCCGGGCATCAATGCCATTTTCTCTGTTCCGCAAAAGCTGACTTGGCCTCTGGGGTAGCGCTGACATGATGCTCTATAAATTTGTCATGAAATTAATTCATAAAGTGAGCGCTATGGGGTGCAGAGGCGTGACTTTAAAGAGGAGGAAAAAGCATTATTCTGTGCCGGATGGAGCGGAGGCATCGTGTCTCCTCTTGCGTTGATTTGTTGTGTGCCTCTTTGTTGTTAGCTATTGATAGTGTCCCTTGTTAGCATATTTAACTCTTGCTTTCACAGCACTTTGCATTTCTCTGTCTCGAGTATAAGTGTTTTTCTCCTTGCTTGTCCAGAGCTGTCCTAACCTACCCAGGCATACCATGATGACGTCACACCTGACGTCCCAAGATGACCAGGACTGGTGGTCACAAGGACGGTGGCGCCTCCTTGTGTGGTGCTTTGCAACTATGTATGTAGTTACCCACCTCTGTGTTGCATTGCCCCAGCGCTCCAAACCACTTTCTTCAAGATGGCGTCGTTGATCTTCAACGAAACTGCTTCTCTCCAATCTATTTCTATCTTTTTTTTACGACCACGAGTATCCGGAAACATCCAGCGTGGAGTGGACACGAGTTAGATGCTTCCCAATTAGTGTGGTGACTCCATGGATGGTCCCTATTACTGTGGGGGTCCTAATTAGCTCTAATTGCTAATTTAGTGGTGTCCACATTCCCTGCGTGTTTCCTGATAATCGTGGTCATTCCCTACTGCATCATTCGCATGTAGTGCCATTTGATTTCACCGTGTGACACGAAACTAATGTCATTCAGTGCGGAAATCATTCATTGCGAATGACATTCAATTTGCCGTGTGACAGGAGTATTATTGACAACCGCATTCACGTGACGACTTCTGAATGCTAAAGATCACAGCACTGCACAGCAAATTACTAATAAAACTCTGCTCATTTCTCGCTGCTGATTCCTATTGCAAGGACTGCTAACTGCTGTGGTTTTGAACTATAGTTTCATACTATAGTTTAATTATAGTTCTGACTCTGGGTCTGTGGGCTTATTTGCACGAACAGCTCCATGAGAACAAGAAAAATCGAGGATTTTGAGGGCCTTTTGGAAAACGGCAGGGGTTTCCATGCCCTGAAAATTGTATTTTCAAATTCCAGGCTATTCGAGGGTTTCAAGGGTCATTGGGAACCATGTAAAATTAACAGTCTGCTAACCAGGTCATCATGCGAGGACCCATAGTCCTTCTTCCGAATGGCGTAGATCCACTGTTACAAGAATCATAAAAGTTAATTCCACAGCAAAACACTGTAGCGCACAAACACAGGACACGTCTGCCGACTCACAAGTGAATTTTTATTCAGGAAACACAATGTTATACAAGCACACAACGGTGCAGCACCGCAGTATCGGTGACTCGTGAAAACATCCCCAAAAACAAGGTTTCCTCGGACAAGGGAGAGAAAACGAAGGGAACCTAGAAGGAAGCAGAGGGAGGGCCACAAGCTATTCTACTTTCAAATAATGTTTTTTCGCATTCAGTTAGCTCTTGTTCGTACTTTTGCACGATATGTACAGCCCATTGTACAACAGTTTACACGTATCACAAAAATACGAATTTTCCTTATATATTTCAGCGAGGACCACAACTAATTCTATTCCCCGCTGGCCACGTGTGGTTGTTCTGCCCACTAGTGGGAGGGGTACGTGGCAGATAACGTGACAATGACGCAGTTCTACTTCCATGCTTCCCATTCAATTGCGGAGCAAAAGTTTGAGCGTTTTTCAAGGAGAGCTTTTAGGTTCGGCCGTCACTTTGCAATGCATATAAAACACAGTACATGGTCAGAGTCTCAATATTTCTCAAAAATATTTAGAAGCAACAGGTATAACGCGACAGCATACATAGGGATGTAGTAGTCATCTGTTCACTCATGAATGTTAAAGGTAATAGGACATAAGGGAAGGTGGATGAATACATTGAAAAGTGCCATTCATTTTTCGCTATTATTTCGCTCCTTATTGCTGTTGCAATGTTCATATATTGCGGTTTCGAAATTACAGTTCTGACTCTGTATTACCTGAATTTCCACTGCAGGTATTCCAAGAATAAGAACAAGATGCAACATCAGGGGTTTTCTCAATCTTGAAAAGGTCACTTTCGAACTCCAGGATATTCAAGGGTTTCAAGGACCAGTGGGAATCATAGCAGCTACCCCATTGTGAGCTCACGAGACTGACCCTTATTGTAGTTCACTGTAGTACAAGCAGCTGTTGTCCTCGTCGCACTCACGGCCACCTGTCTGCGAGCAACACCCTCACAGAGGCAAGAACAGGGGCAATTTAGTATATAGAATAACCGCTCAGACATTGCAAGTCATTGACTGACGACGTGGCAAATGTGACTAAGACTTACAACTTCACATGTTTGGGCACGTCATAAAATGCCAAAAATTGTAAAGCATTTCGATTATCCTGGTTGTAAGGAAGCTTGCAAAAATAGAAAATATTATCTTGCAGGGACAGTCTGGAGAGACCAAGGAGTTAGCAGGCACACATTGGGGGATGACATACAATACCGCTAGCATGACTCGTCTAGACTGTGCGGCTCACATCGCGAAGCCTCTCGCTTCCTCCTCTAGTACACGATTTCAGAAAATCTCAGTGCTCCTCGTGCACATATTGCAAAAAAGCAATAAAAACCGGGCTGTTTCGTGGTACATTTTAAACGCCTGTGCAGGGAACATGAAACCCCTGTGCAGGGGACACAAAGCAAAGGGATGATGTGTGTAGATGCTCAAAATTTGCTCCAGTGCTTAGCGATTTGGTTTTGGAAAAGGTAGAGCTGTTTCTGGGATGTTGGGTGTGGGGGTTTTGGGGTTGAATTTATTACTAGGTATGTTGATGACTTTTTGGTATGTGTGGGTTTGGAAGGTGATGAATCGGGCATACACGGTTTGTTCGTTGGAGAGGCTTTCGGCTTAAAGTTTACTGTGGGAAGGGAAGAGAATGTTCAAATACGGTACTTCGGCCTTCAGATTTCTTGTGATGTGAATGGACTATGTTGGGAATATCGCCAGCGCTGTAAAAACCGTTTAACGCCTTTTGACTCCAATAACTCAAAAACTGTAAAAGCAGGAGTTGCAAATCTTTGATAAAAAACGTTTTGTGAGGTCGTGTGTTCATAAGGTTGGGTCGAGTTGCATGGAGCAGGTGACTAGGCATGAGGACGCTGGATATCCTAGGGACGTAATCAGTGATGTTGTAAATAGGTTGGTAAAAGAGCCTTGTGGTCCTCATGTGCAGCGTAAACACAGAGATTGGAGGAATGTTGGAGTGATCACGCATGTTCATCAGGCCTTCCATCGCACAAAACAGGTAGCCTGCAGGTATGGTGTTCATGTGGTTTTTAAAAGGGGTTATTGTATTGTATTGTAGGGGTTCTCTGATGTCATGTAAAAGACGTAGATCCCTTTGTGGACTGCAGTGTTGGTGTTGCTTATTCAATTCCCTTGTCGTGCGGCTGCCAGTCAAACGAAACGTTGTGTTAATGTACGCCTGATGGAACAATGTTATGGTAAGCTGGCCGAACCCTTAAGGGTCTGTTCTGGGAGCGAGCCGCAGTTCAGAAAAACGAAAGTGTCGTTTAAAAGTCGTAAGTTAGCGGTTCTTCTTGATGAGGAAGCTTTACTATAGAACAGGCAGGCGATAATTGTATTGGCGTGCCTTCCGTGTTGTTGCCTGATAAAATTCAGCAATCCATAGAAAACTATCAGGAGGACGGGTTCTCGGGGGACGTTTGCTTGTTTGTGTGATAAGGGTTTGTGATTACAGCATGTTGGCTTTGCTTCCACTAGGGGTAGGTGAGAGTAGTGGTGTACTTAAAGGGACCGAAAAGTGAAAAATAACCCCCATATTTTGGCCCACCATCCTGCACATTATCATTGTTTGATAACACAGAGAAAGCATTACCTCACAAATCGGAATATTTTTTACGTATAAATATTTTGATGGTTGCCGGAACATGGACGGTGCTGCCAACAAACGGCAAAAAAGAGTAACTTGGGTTTCAGGTCCAGGGCGTCCGGGATTGGTCAACCTGTACCACGTGACAATTAGTTTCTAGAGAACAAAGTTGACACACATTATCGTTATAACTAAACGTCATTTTAAAAATGACGTTCACTTCCAGGCATTTGAAGAACATAGTTTCTATACTAATAAAACATTCAGCTACGACGCGCCGTGCCGTTTGCAAGGCCGTCTGCAAGGCCGTCTGTGTTATCGCGCTTATTGTCTACGCCGTGGGTGGTCATACCGGCAGCGCGAAGCATAAAGTGAAAGTCTGTGAAAGTAATCAAATCACTTGTCTGTCACTGTTGTGTCACTGTTGTGTCACGTATTTACGAATGCCTGGTGTACGTTGTGGCGTTCGGGGATGCGGAAATCGTTCATCTTCGACGACGGGCGTTTTCTACCACAAGATTCCACAGGACAATGCGCGAAAACGAAAGTGGTTCGAAGCACTCTGCTATGAGATACAGCAGTCGTCTCGTGTGTGCTCATCCTATTTTTCTGCCGATGACTACGAAGATGCCGCAGTTGGCGAAGTGCGAAAACGTCTGAAGCAAACTGCCGTTCCGTCACCTGTTATTCTGCTTCGCATTGGTGACGGGCTCAACACAACGTCTCATGTATGTACAGGTGTCACACATGTATAAATTATAATATAGCGATGACGTATACCATTTAACTTGTGTTATCCTACCTACTGGGCATTGTGAACATGAACAAATTGAATTTTAGGGACATTCCGGTGTTGAAGTGGCGCCGGACTGCTTCGTAGTATGTAGAGATCTCATCATTTGGTCATCTTTTGAAAATTTCTGTTTCGAAATAGTTTTAAAACTGTTTCAGGTCGACTGCAATGATTTGATGGACTTGTGCATGGAAGTCACCGTATCGGATGGCACTACTGATGCTGCCAGCACATTGTTCACTGCAATTTGCACTGCAGTTTGTATGCAATTTGTATGCACTGCAATTTGCAGTGCATACGCTTTTTCTTGCTTTCTGTTTATTTGCCTGTTATAGAATGCCAGACTTGTTTGATATTGTTTTACTTGCTTTTCTTTGAAATCTTAATCCTTTCTCCATGAAAGTGTGTTCCACAACCTACCTCCTATCTCCATACTCACAAAGTGCATGAAGGTGCACCTAATGCTTCCTTATCCATGAATATGTATATACTGTTACGTGACGCCAGTGATGATAAGGTGGCCAGCAGAACTTTTTACTCATATAAAGTGTTGCGACTCCTTATCTGAGGTTTTTGTTCATTGAAGTTAACTATACTGCAATGTGACTTATTGACTTGACTTTTGTACTCTATAGTATGAGAAGTACAGGACTGCACAGACAGATTTGCTCATATGTTTTGTAAGTGTCCGTCTGTGGCATCATCATGCCACGCAACTCTTTGTACAGTGAGGGGAGGTAGGTTCCTTGGGAGAATGAAAAAGGAGATTGGTGTCATGCATGAAAAACTTTTCTACTTTTAACCAACTGTCAAGTGACCATGGCAAGACTAATGGAAAACTTTGCAACCACTTACGTACCACAGCATGTTAAAATATCACTGTCATTGTCCGCGCTATGTGGCTGTAGCTGCACTCTTCTTTATATCATGCTTTCAGATTGTAATTCCAGTATTTTTTCTCTTTTTTTTTCCTTGTCTTTCAGTTGCAAGTCTTCGCACAGGTGCATAACAGGACCCTAACCACAGATCATGAAGAGAATGGCGTAGTCCAGGGCACAGAGGGGGACAATTGCAGCAGAACCCTTTTTCTTAAACAAGGACACTTCTAACATGCATATTGTTGGTAAAGACCTCATATGTGAATTTTGGGCTGCTACCAATGGACTTCATTTGACATACAAACACCATAAGGTCGTAGCTTTATAGTTTCTGTATCTTAACATCAATTATACACTGATGCACGTATGCAGCTTCTGCACGTCAAGCTCAAGGAAATATGCCTTGCAGTACTATTCACTGGCCCCACACAAATTGTCAAAGCACTTCTAACGCTTTTGGACACCATAGGATTTCCGTCATCGCTCTGAGGCAACCCATTACTCCATTTCAGCACATTACCTCAAGAAATGGGATAGAGCCCCATAATATTTATTGCAATTCTGAATGTAGAGTGAATCTAGGTACCTTGATGCTCTTTCGCTCGATGCAGCAGAAAAATACATGCGAGACAATTGAAAGGGTACAATAGAAACAGTGTGTGTTGGAGCAGCCCATATCCTTGATCCTAACTATGCCAAGTTACCCAATTTCGGACTCAAGTCATTTATTGCTCTCCCGATTCTACCTTCCCTGAGATTATGTGGTTCTACACGTGCTGCATGGACGCTATCTTTTTTTACTCATGCTTTCCGTTTCTTGTGCTGTTGAATAATTGTGAGTTTGCAGCCATCATGTTGTCTATGTTGTCATGTATGTTGGTGTGCACTAATGACCTTGTGAACATGCTAAATCTTTTTCTAGCCACAACTTCCACCTCTGCACCGTGCTGCGACTGAAGAATGTCGAGTAGTCCTACTTTTGGACGGAAACTACATGAGGCAGTAACATCCAGATTTCTAAAACTTTTGTCTGCAGACATTTGCTGTTTCTGTACAACTTTCATCGTATATTTCTGTTGTCACAATTAGCACACTCTCGAAGAACAGTTCTCAGCTTCATCTATGTGCTCCATTATTATTCCTGTACCCTTTTCATCAACAGGAGAATACAAAAGCACATATATGGTAAAATGTAACTTTCTTGTTAAGCTCAAAAGTGAAAGGCAAAACTGTTTATACTTCCATTCTGTATCTTATCTTTTTTTTTTTTTCAGGTTTTACAGCTCTATGAAGTACATGAAAACATCAGAGAGCAGAAAGTCCTACTCTGTCTCCTAAATTGCTGGACATTAAAAAAGAAAAATACAGAGTTGTGAAAAAATGTTGATTCGGCTGTTTTATTATATTTCAATTAATTGTTCCGAGAAGTCTGTTGCGTACACTGAAGCCAGTTTCTATTTGGAGGACTGTCAAAATTTCTTTACAAAAGTATCTCGGTCACAGTCACCGAGAACTTATGAAAAAAAAGAATACGTGGGTACAGTCATTCTCATTCACAGAGACTGTTCACAGTAGTTTTGCTGTCGAATGGTGGCGAATCGAATACTGTGTGCAGAAAAGTGTCAGTGTATTTCATCTTAAAAAATAGCATTGTAAAGGTAGTGTGTGCCTGTTACTGCATAATAAATTATGTAGCCATTTTGGAGTACTCTTGCCCACACCGATGCTGCATGGTTAACTGAGATGAAGAGGTGCAGTACCATTTAAGTCAGCACTAAGGACTTTCTTTACAAATGTTAGTTGGTCATATGATAATGGATCAGTTACAAGTGCTCCTTTTAGTGAAATAAGTTAAGTGTTTTCAACCGTTAATTATCATTTGCAAACCTGGTCAATCTCTAGTGTATAAAAATTATAAACACAGTTCAGGTGAAGTACAATGATAAAAATTATGTTATTTACTCTCCATATATACAAGACATGAGTACACTAATGTACAAATAGATATGCCCCCAGGCATCCATGCACAAACATAATAATTACAATATTGTGTGACTATCTGAAAGGAAAAAGCAATGAAAAAATTCGCAGCAAGCTAGAAATGAAAATTTGCAGGCATCAATATACATTTTTACAAGTGTGCAGGTTCAAAGCCCTTATACACATCTGATGGAAAAGCATCCCTAATGGCATGTACCACGCAGGCAGGAAGAATCTTCCTATGGTGCTTTCCCAGACCACCCCATATCCACCTTGTGAATTGCCGATAGGCGATATAACGAAATTTCCTGCAGAAATAAGGTTTTTCCATTCAGTTTTGCCGTTCAAGTAGCTTGTAAACACGTATACTCACTTGTTCACGGCGATGTCACGTATGTTGCCATACTCTTCAGTATCTCGGATGTACGTAAAAGACACTCGCAGAACTTCGGTGTCGAAGCAGAGTATCTCGAAATATTCGTTGTCTGTAATGCAGTTGACCGTCTGCTTTTTACAGACGTTCTCTACCTCCCGGCAGCACAAACACTCGTATCCATCGGTTTGCACTTCCCGCAAGAACACCTGCACAACGAAAAAACAGCTTGTTTCACCTTAAACAAGTGCTTCTCCCTAATACATATAAATTTCACTAACCAGTCTGCGTTCCCGGTACGATCAGATCCTGGTGAGGACGGCGGTGACTCCGGTATATCTGAGGACGATGAATCTTCTGCTGCGACGCACACACTTTCCGGCATGCTATCGTACGAACAGAAGTTCTGTGCGCGCGATAGTTCTAGAATGCGGAGTTCTAACGCACTCAGGTTCGGGAGACTCGACATTTTCGACGTAGAAAGTGGTTGCAGACGCTCACAGCCACTTTCGTTTTCACCGGATTAGCGAGTGGAAGCGCGCGTATTACATGCGTCCTCGACAGATGGCGCGGTGTGATGCCATTGTTGAGAGACTGCCGGTTTCCTACTAGGTACCTAGACATGCAATCATCGAAAATTCGATTTAAAAAAAACTACAGCGATTTCAGCGGAGTTCTTTGACATTTGAACTTTAGAAGGTTCAAGCTTTTCACTGAACATAAAGTTTCGATAGGTTTATATTCACTTTTCGGTCCCTTTAAGCGTTTGTCTGATGCATTAAAATATGTTCATCAGTCAGTGCTTCGTGTGTGTGTCGTCCTTTTGTGTCCCCTGCACTGGGGGTTTATCGCTTTTAAAACAGGTATTGCATCCTGGGTGGAATGGGGGAACGAAGAATACTCCTTCACGTTTCGCTTTCGCTGACCTTCACTCGTCGTGGAGAATGGACCAGTGAAGGCTACGTACCCGTTTCTTTCATGTTAGTAAGCCCCCCAGTTCAAAGCGATGCTAAGTACTCTGAAATTTTTTGAAGTTGTCTACCACGAATGGATATGTACCAACCACTCCGCTTCGCTACCTTAGTTCACAAGTGAACTACCAACGGTGGCATAACAAGAGCGAGCCCAGTTGCTTCGCGGCGCAATAAAAAAAATAAATAACGAGCGGATCATAATAACACTTGATTGTAATTTTAATGAAGAAGTCAGAGCAGGACGTAGCGTACAATGACGAGAGTGCTTCAGTTTCTGTCACCCTTGCCTCCGTTTTCTTCCAGATACAGTTGTTTTCGTTGGTCCTTGATTGTCTCTTGTGATATCACTGCAGGGTGACTGCTCTTGTTGACTGCATGGGGAGAGGTGGTAAATCGACCCAGCAATGCTGCATCTTCGTCACTTGCCGGAGCACTGTCGTCGCTTGGATAAAAGAACTGGTACCTGCACACCGTACCGGCTCATTAGGCAGTTTTACCACATCGTCGTACGGAGCCAGTCGCGGTTGTGTTTGACTCAGAATCCACTGCTTGGTTCCGGTTGATATAGTTCGATTCAAGCCCCTCTATATATATTAACACAAAACGGCCTAATAGCTGTTCGAAAAGACGTTTTCACAAACTATATTTCTTTCCTCCTTGTGGACATTAAGCAAATAGATTCTGAACACAAACTTGGAATATAATGTCTGTTGCATAATTGCTATTGCTTTTGTTTGAGACCAGTGATGGGCAAAGTACCAGGAAAAGTACGTCAAGTAAAGTATCAAGTAATACTTGCTAAGGTATGTACTTTAAATACAGTAAAACATCCTGCCGGAACTAAATGCTTTACGTGCAAAGTAGCGGGAACTGTAGTTGAAGTACTGACTGAGTACCCTCAAATACAACAGGCTGTCTTCACACCATGCATTTAGCTCTGTACTGAGAGTAGAATGCGCAAACACAACCTCTTGGAGAAACCCCACACGGCTGCTGGGTAAACAGCAGAGCACAATGAGGTGTGCCGATTTAGGATTGTCAACTGGCTAAAATAGGTTGAGAGGTTTTAGGCAGAGAAGCACCACAATGGACACCGCTGCTGTGGCGGGCCGGATACTGTGTCTGATGTTTGTAGCCAGATTCACATAATGATACTTGAGGTGATTCGACGGAAAGTACAGAAAACTTTAAGTAAAGTACACAGCACTATTCGGCAGAATTGCTCCAAGTAAAGTAAAAGTACCGAGTACTTCATCACTGGGGTTTATATGTCGTGCGGATCGCAGAACAGTTGGGTAAAATTTGAACGGGAGAAACCGCTCTGGCGTCACGGGAGCACCATTTAAGGTAACACCGCATACGTGTGTAAATACTATATCGTTGTGTCAAATGTAATGGTCCATGTTCGATGAAACCTAGGTCGATGTTTTAAAGCTTTAAGGGAACTGAAAAGTCACAGGTACGACTCCCATTGGATATTGGAGATGCATAGTCGCTGCTAGCCGTAGAGAAAGAGGGTTCAATCTCAGAAATTTTATCTACTCTGTGGCCTGAGCCTCGGGTACTCGTACACAGACCTGTACATCTTACAAGTATTGTATTTAAATACTTTTTTGGTACGTAGTGTCTTAGTAGTTACTCTTCCCAGGGGCATTTTGTACTCTATATAAAGTATTTTTTTCGGTATTTTCTGCTTAGTGCTTCGTCAAATTCCTGCAGTGAGTTTCTCGCAGACTTTCAGTGATTTTTTTTTCGTCGATTTTGTCTTTGAGTGATATAACTACACCGTCCAGTAAGGTAATGTAAGCTTAGATTATGCCATGCCAGGCCGTCTACATTGCAGCATCGAGGTTACCTACACTAACAGAAGGGGGTGCTGCCGCCTCCTCTCTTTTGACACCGAAAACAACATAAGAAGCCCTCGCCGAGCATGTCAATTTTTTCTGCGTACGATATGATACTGCAATTTATCGTGTATCGCCTCGGATGGAAAGGGACGAGTGACGGAGCTCCCGCATTGAGTGACGCCACTGCTTACCATGCAGCTTAGTTTATCTTTGCAGCGGCGCGCTATGCTCGAGATGAACGGGATGGTCGATGATGATGACGGTGGTGATCATCATCGACCATCCCGTTCATCTCGAGCATAGCGCGCCGCTGCATCTTCAATTTATCCCCAACGTTATTGTTTGCAAAAGATAGCGCTCAAGTATCTTAAGCGTGTCTTCAATACCTCAGAAAAATAACTTTGGTACTCTATTTGTAAAGTATTTGGTACTCTATTTTAAATACTTTTGTGTTGGAGAATTTTGAGCCGTATTTTTAATTACAATCGGCTCTCAGTATTTGGTATCTTAAGTTGAATACATTTCTGCGGTATTTTGTACATGTCTGCTCTTACGTCACAATTTTAGTCCCAGCTTAGCCCACTTTTTTAGAAAATTGAAATTAAAAATTATGGGAACACTATGCCATGTGCATTGTGCCAACTGAGCATTTTTTGTGCAATACGGCGTGCAAACTACATTGCATGCGGTCTAAAACCAAGTAATTTGGCTACCGTAGCCACCAGCAGAGGCAACCTAGACGAGTTGAGGACATGTCACTTTTCAGGTACAGTGTAACGCCTGTGCGACGTGTCAGTTCTGTGAACGCGTGGCTGGCTGCATTGCCAAAAACTACTTCGCAATGATGCAGATTAGAGCGACATATGTGAGAAAGGGCGATGTGCTTACAGGGGCCTCCAAGTCCATTTACCCATTCTAATATTTCTTTTTTTGAGACAACAATATTTTGACGTACACGGGGAATAGATGAAACCAATAACCCCCGATGGGTCCTTGCCCTATCAGTTTATTGTGCGAGAATCGTGCACGCAGTGGTGTGCACAGCGTAACTTGCATAGCATTGTGAAGCAGCGTCTCAAGCATGCAGCCCGAAACGGAAGCCATGCTCCTCTCACGCAATACAACGACTTTCCAACTCTTTCTGGTTATACACTGTATAGCTTGTGCGTGCAATTGAATGGCTGGATTTACTCTAGTGCGCCATGTGATCATTCAAACGCAAGTATTTCTCGTTAAAGCGTCGCAAAGAATGAGGACGGCAGTATGGGGAACAACTTGCACTTTACCTCAGGTCATGAGTGTCATCTTCTTCACTGTCGTCATCAGGGGCAATGTACAGCACTTCCAAGATTATGTCACCTTCCTACAGGTAATGACACAAGCATTCCTGTGAAATATCAAGAGCACGCGTAACAGTGGAAAGTTTGTGATCGATAGGGCCCAGAACTTTAGGCCTATAAACACCTCAGTTCGATATTTTTGGGGTTGGCTGCCTTTTTACCCGCTCTATTTCAACTGTAGCCTATTTTTTTAAACATTTTACGTGCCATAACAGGCTTTCTTACCGACGAAAGTGTGAGGCTCATGCTGAATAACAACAACAACTTGATTTTGAGATGATGAATAGGAAGTTTCCCCAATGCTGATGATAATGTGGGGAATGAAATAATGAGCCCCTTCACAATAAGGTCCTAATTTGAGCACAGAGCGTTGGTGGGCAAGACTTGGCCAGGGACTAAGCGAGAGAGAAAGCGGCCGAGGGTTCTGCTGATTACGAGACGCGAAGAGTGTGGCAGAAGAATGTGCTCTAGACCTTCTAGAGCACCGCAGTGAGAGCATCTGGGAGAGTCAACTTGTCTCAAGCGGTGACACCACTGAGCTGTAAAAGCCACATCGTGTCACACTCGATGCAGCTGACTGCTGTATATTCCTTTTCGTTTGCGTGTGTTTGCCCTTTTTGTGTCTTGTTTTTTTTTTTTTTTTTTCGTTTGGTTTCCTTCGTAACCTTGGTTTGCTAGAAGGGGTTAATGTATACTGCCACGAGGCCCGGGGATGGTGCGTGATATCCCCCAGTTCCGAGGTCGATGAAGGAATTCCAACTCAGCGTGCAGGATGGAGATCGGCCAGTCGATGAACAAGAGCACGAGGACACGTTGCTTTCGTAACGAGCAACAAAAATTTACTTTTTCAACAACAACAACAACAACTTTATTTTCGACCTTGGAGAGTGGGGAGTTTCATCGCCACAGGCGATACTCTACCCCATTGCTGGATGGAATGGGGGGAATAAAATAACGAGTTATCTTAAACGTAATTAATAAAATAACGTTATATCTTTTTCAACAAAAGATATAACAGCAATCAAAATCGCACGCGACAGGAAATACGCAAGCTATCAATCAAAACAAACAAATCACGCCGCCCAAGCAGCACGCCAATATTGGTCCAATATTGGACCCATATCAGTTGCCAACATTGGCAATATTGGTCCAATACGGGCTGCCCACACTCCAAAATCTGCGCCTGCTACGTACCCGATCAAATAAGCGGTTCATTAAAGACAGGAGGTTCATAGACGGTGCGCCTTCGAGAACCGTGTCATTCATGAGGTTCACGCTCCAGCATGAAAAGTTTTAAGCGGTACATAGCGGGTTTGGTAAATCTCCAATGAGTTGAACCGCATAACTTTGCCGTTAAACCCCTATGAAGCTTCTCCTCTCATCAAGTTCTCACCAACGGAAGGAATGTGTTTGCAGTGTTCCTGTTCAGTCATGTTGTTGAGCCACCATGGTGTCGTTATACGCGTTTCAAATTTCCAGACCGCAACGAGCTTATGCGGAAAGGCTCCGGTACGTACCTGAACCTTTTGCTACTCTTTATTCATATTCTTTGTCACAGGGACCAAAGAAAAAGATGTGGTCTTCGTTGATTCCCAGTCTGCAACGTGCTCACGACGAAAGGCATCGGTATGTACCTGAATCTTTTTTACTCCTTACTCGCTACACGGTCACCATTCATATCCTTTGTCATAGGGGTCCAGGGAAACGATTCAGCCTCCGTTGGGTGTTTGGGTTAGCCTTAGGCAATTTTGTTATACAGAAAAAAATATGGCAGGTTGGAGGGCAAATAATGGGTGAACGTGGAACTCTTTGGATCTATGAGAGGAGAGTTTGTTGATGTTACACTGTTTCTCGTTTACGAATAGAAAAACTCAACGTTCGCTTCATCGTTCGTTCAGCGAGGTTCAATATACACTTTCTTCGTTAGCTGGTTGCTTGAGGTTTATGTCATATACGCACACATTGTTTCATTGCTTGCTATGAGACTGTGCTTTGAAAATAAATGCTTCAAAAGATTCGTTTACTTGGCCTTTTTTGTGTGGGCAGAAGTAGTTTTCATTTTTCGTTGGAAACTCCCAGGTCCGCGTGATTGCTGCTGTGCCAAATGACATACAGAGATAACTCGAGGGCACAAGTGAGTGCGGAATTCTACCTTGCTGACTGGTGTTTTTCTTTTTCTCGAACCACACTTATTTTTAAATCTTGTTCTTTGTTGCAGAGTTGAAGAGACGCGGGAATCGAGCATAATGTAACATGTCTAATGGTTTGCCATGCTTACATTAAACTTTGCAGGTCCCTTAAAGCGGGGCAACTTTGAAGCGCTTGGGTTGTGTTCTGATGTGATATTTCGTCAGCAGGTATTCCGGCAGTCCGGCTTGGCCTTTCGTGTGAATGTCCACAGTGAAAAGCGCACCGCACTCTGCCTATCTCTTATATGTGGTGTTGGGGAAACGAACGATGTTTATATGTATGTGCTGTCTTCACCGCTAACGTAAAGACAGAACGTTTCATATGTGCTTTCAGTGTCTGGGGTTCGGTCTGTGAACCACTTACATAAACTTCCTTTGGCTCGTATCGTTCCCACGGAGAGTGTCCGTTTACTTCCCTTCTCCATCTTTCTCTCTCTATGTTTAGTTGTAGTTGCAATAAAGAAGTCAACCTGTGTGTGAGCGTGTAGTCCGTCTCCAAACGACGTATCCGCGGATGGCACCCTTACTGCTTGCCTCTTCCCGGCGCATTTAGCCCTTTAGAGCTACATGTGGCAACGCGTTCGGTTCCGTGCAAGACTCTATCGACACTCAAGTTCACGCTGTGATATCGACAAATCAACAGGAAAGAGTGCTTGACATATGTATTTCTTTATCCGCCCGTTTTCCCACTCCAACCGTTCCAACCCAGGAGTGTTGGATAACCGCGGTAAAGTGTATTTAAAATAGGTATACATTCTTTTGAATGTGGCTGTATTTGTTGGAATTCCATGCACAGATAACGCAACACTGCAAAATAAAGTGAATTTGGTTTGTATATTGTGTACATTTTTGTCAGTCGTGCGGGCAACCTTCCTTGGTAGACGGGTAAAGTGGGGGAAAGGTGGTACATTGCATGGGAGAGGATGTGAAAGAGCGCGAGGGAAAATGGGAACTCCTGGGAACCGCCTGAAGTTGAGCACTATGCACGCGGTTCGACGCCGCGTAGAAACCTTCTAATTCTGTGGCGACAATTTTGCAATTTTGTCACTCCTGAATAAGCGGTAGAAAATTGTTGGTTCTTGCTCATTACAGGGTCTCCTGTGCTTGTCGTCCTCTCTCTCTTCCCTGTCTCCAGTATTTGGTGAGATCGTTAAATATTGTTTGCATTGTTATTAGTGCATCCTACTTTTCTGCTTCTTGGCTCCACACAAAACTGACATATGCTTATGTACCCAAAGGCGTTAATGAACCTTGTGCTATGCACTTCGAACACATCCTTTTTAAACTGGTGAGGTAGGGTATATACGGACTAACTGGTACAGACTGGACTAACGTAATAATCATAGATTGAGAAGTTACCCGTCAAAAAGAACTAGTTACAAGTTAAGTTACGGTGTGAAAAATGTAACTAAGTTAATAACGAAGTTCTTCAGCCTGAAATGTAACTCGCAGTTACTGAGTTACTTAAAAAAAGAACGAGTTACTTCCTAGTTACTTCGGACACAAAATAGCATTACGCATGTGCAGCGCGCGTGAGCAGTTGAGTTAGACCTTGAGTTGCCTGCAGCGGAGTGCGATACGCTTAGATCGTTTTCGTTTATGTCCAACAATGCACCTCTCCCTGTTTTTAAACAAATGACGTCATAGTGTTCGACAGCGCCACAAATTTGGTAGAATTGAACTACTCTTGAAGCTAGAGGTGAACAAGGTCGCGCCCGAAAGCCACGGTCGGGGATGACGATATGGTCCCTTAAAGGGACGCGACCCTCGGTCCTGCTTTTCTTTCAATGGGAGGCAACGAACAAGTGCCCGTTCGTGGAACCCAGCGCTCTCCTTCCGATTTCTTTCTGTTTCAGTCTCTCTACCAATGTCATGATGACGTTTCTCTAGTAGAGGTCTATTCGAACGCTTTGCATCTTACTCCCTGGGGGCGCACAATGGTTCAGCTTCATTTCAATGGTAGCGGTTCTTACTTCCTGAAAAAAAAATACTGTGCTTTGATTGAATATCACGTTTTATGGCAAAAAATGCCATGAAGGAACGGGAGAGAAAGCAAGACAATATGTGGACGTGAGTGAAAAGCGAGTTAAAAGTAACTTGGAAGTTAACTTAGGTTGCTTTGGCAAAGTTACCTGAAAAAAGAACGAGTTCCCCTGAAAGCTACCACGGCGCAGAAGTACCGAGTTAAGTCACAAGTTACCAAAAAAAGGAACTTAGTTACAGTAACGAGTTACCTCGAACTCTTGTAATAATTAAGTGGTCTATGGACCCCACCAAGATATTGTTGTGTGGCATCAAGGTCTTGTATGTCCAGCAAACTTTAATCACTGTAATGGAATAGAATGTGCCGTGCCAGTGTACCAAAATCATCAGCGGACTTGACCGACAATAAAGAGGTACTGCTGCATTCATGTATTCTCGCTTCTGCCATATCTCGCCCTTTAATTTGGAACGATGAGGACGAAGGTCGGGGTTAACAGCTAGGAATGTTAAACGACTAGTTGCGCACTTTTGAGCAACGTTTTGACACAAACCAATAAGAAATATCCGACGACTCTGAAACATACTCACCAGCCCTGAAAGCACTTTGGCAGCATCATTGTGCTTCATTTGTCTGAGATCTGTGTTATTAGCTGAAAGAATTGCGTCCCCAACGAAAAGCTTCCCACTTCTCCATGCTGGCATATTCGGCAGGATTTCAGAAACGACAATGGGAACCCCATGCTCAAGTCCTCCCTAGGATATGATAAAATGAAACATTTTAACGAGACTAGCATCTTGTTTTAGACACATCACACACCCAGTTTTTATATTCTACTAGATATTAGAATTTCCTAAAGCATGAGTTTGACGACCTCGAAGACGCTGCAATATATTGCAGATCTGACTTTCAGCAAAAACTTGGCACACTTAGGCGATGTTTTCGACATTAGTTTATCATCCTACATACATTCTTGACTCTCGAATGCAGTTAGTGATGTCCTGGGAAAATCTAACCAAGAACTTGATCACAGCCTGAAGTTGAACCGTGGAAAATTTAATGCCCTTAGTATAGATACGGTTGACAGCAAAAAATTCTCTGTACTAAGAATGCGCATCACTGGAGCAGATGAAGGACGGCGCAATGACAAACCCCGTTGCCGTGAGCCTCGTGCAGAAACATTGCACTGCAAGCAGCAGCGGCGGCCCCGCTCGGTACTCAAACTCAACTTGTGCACGCCGACGTTTACAGTCGACTTCAGCGGCAACTGGTGAGCGCTTTGCATTGCGATGGTCTTCATACGTGGTCCAAACTTCCCTGAAAAGACACCGCCTGCATAGGTGTTGTGCGACCCAACGCTCGCATTGACATGGGCGCTTTTCGGCCACATCTGTCTTCCGCTGACGGGGAGTATCGAGAAATACAACAGGTAAGAATTAAGACCATGTTCAAAGGCCGGCACAGCCTAAAGTCTGCACCGAATAGAGCACGCGAGACGACCTGTACTCACGAAACTTGGTGTGATTTATGTCTCACACTACAGGGTGTTACTTTATTAAGCTCCCCCCAATTTTCAAAACAAGACCAACTGAATTAGGACACTTTCAATTCGGTCAGCTTACCCAGTTTGGTGGCCATTAGAAGCAAAGTTACTTATACAGTGAGGTAACTAATTAACGGATATTTAATTCATCTTTTAATTAGACGCTTTCAGGGAAATGCGAGATAGCAGAATAGGAGGCAGTCATTATTTGAAGCGACTGTTTCTTCTAAAATCGTAAAACGCGCGTTTAAAACAAGCGAGGGAGAGAATGGGCGTCGCGAATCAGGGGCCGCCTCCATATCCACCTAGTGTGACGCGACGCAACTACACCGAGGCTTCAAACGTGTGTTAAAGTAGCACAGAAGTCGTTTTTAATACCCTCTTTTCTTCCTATCAAACTATTAAGTAGGCCAGTAAGACGCACCATGCGAAGTAATTCACACCACAGTCATAATTATCGCAGAAATTGAATTTCAAATACGCCGCAAAAAGCGATCGTGCGCAACAGTGGTGAAGAGCAGTACCAGCCTGTGATCTGGCCTGGAACCTCGCGCTGACGCTATAAGGAGAACGCTCGCTGATTGGTCTACAGAAATGTTGTCTGCTACTCCGCTGTCGTCTTCTACTCGGCTGTTCGGGGTTCTGAAAAAGCCTTTCTCCTGGCTCGGTAATCATTCGGCCGCTCCCTCTATCCCCAATTCTTCGGGAGAACTGGCAAAACTGGTTTACGGCGGCTAAGGCCATCGCGATTATATCAAACAAGGTGGAGAGTACGCATCCCGATACTGGGGTCCCCCCTCCCACTCGACAACCAGCGTGATGCGACGCGACTACACGGAAACTCCAAATGTGCGTAAACGTAATGCTATCGCGATTATAACAAACGAGGTGGAGAGTACGCATTCCGATAGTGGGGTCCCCTCGCAATCGACAACCAGCTTGATGCGACGCGACTACACGGAAATCCCAAATGTGCGTAAAAGAAATGCTATCGCGATTATAACAAACGAGGTGGAGAGTACGCATTCCGATAGTGGGGTCCCCTCGCAATCGACAACCAGCGTGATGCGACGCGACTACACGGAAATCCCAAATGTGCGTAAAAGAAATGCTATCGCGATTATAACAAACGAGGTGGAGAGTACGCATTCCGATAGTGGGGTCCCCTCGCAATCGACAACCAGCGTGATGCGACGCGACTACACGGAAATCCCAAATGTGCGTAAAAGAAATGCTATCGCGATTATAACAAACGAGGTGGAGAGTACGCATTCCGATAGTGGGGTCCCCTCGCAATCGACAACCAGCTTGATGCGACGCGACTACACGGAAATCCCACATGTGCGTAAAAGAAATGCTATCGCGATTATAACAAACGAGGTGGAGAGTACGCATTCCGATAGTGGGGTCCCCTCGCAATCGACAACCAGCTTGATGCGACGCGACTACACGGAAATCCCAAATGTGCGTAAAAGAAATGCTATCGCGATTATAACAAACGAGGTGGAGAGTACGCATTCCGATAGTGGGGTCCCCTCGCAATCGACAACCAGCGTGATGCGACGCGACTACACGGAAATCCCAAATGTGCGTAAAAGAAATGCTATCGCGATTATAACAAACGAGGTGGAGAGTACGCATTCCGATAGTGGGGTCCCCTCGCAATCGACAACCAGCGTGATGCGACGCGACTACACGGAAATCCCACATGTGCGTAAAAGAAATGCTATCGCGATTATAACAAACGAGGTGGAGAGTACGCATTCCGATAGTGGGGTCCCCTCGCAATCGACAACCAGCTTGATGCGACGCGACTACACGGAAATCCCAAATGTGCGTAAAAGAAAATCTATCGCGATTATAACAAACGAGGTGGAGAGTACGCATTCCGATAGTGGGGTCCCCTCGCAATCGACAACCAGCGTGATGCGACGCGACTACACGGAAATCCCAAATGTGCGTAAAAGAAATGCTATCGCGATTATAACAAACGAGGTGGAGAGTACGCATTCCGATAGTGGGGTCCCCTCGCAATCGACAACCAGCTTGATGCGACGCGACTACACGGAAATCCCAAATGTCCGTAAAAGAAATGCTATCGCGATTATAACAAACGAGGTGGAGAGTACGCATTCCGATAGTGGGGTCCCCTCGCAATCGACAACCAGCTTGATGCGACGCGACTACACGGAAATCCCAAATGTGCGTAAAGAAATGCTATCGCGATTATAACAAACGAGGTGGAGAGTACGCATTCCGATAGTGGGGTCCCCTGGCAATAGACAACCAGCTTGATGCGACGCGACTACACGGAAATCCCAAATGTGCGTAAAAGAAATGCTATCGCGATTATAACAAACGAGGTGGAGAGTACGCATTCCGATAGTGGGGTCCCCTCGCAATCGACAACCAGCTTGATGCGACGCGACTACACGGAAATCCCAAATGTGCGTAAAAGAAATCCTATCGCGATTATAACAAACGAGGTGGAGAGTACGCATTCCGATAGTGGGGTCCCCTCGCAATCGACAACCAGCGTGATGCGACGCGACTACACGGAAATCCCAAATGTGCGTAAAAGAAATGCTATCGCGATTATAACAAACGAGGTGGAGAGTACGCATTCCGATAGTGGGGTCCCCTCGCAATCGACAACCAGCTTGATGCGACGCGACTACACGGAAATCCCAAATGTGCGTAAAAGAAATGCTATCGCGATTATAACAAACGAGGTGGAGAGTACGCATTCCGATAGTGGGGTCCCCTCGCAATCGACAACCAGCGTGATGCGACGCGACTACACGGAAATCCCAAATGTGCGTAAAAGAAATGCTATCGCGATTATAACAAACGAGGTGGAGAGTACGCATTCCGATAGTGGGGTCCCCTCGCAATCGACAACCAGCGTGATGCCACGCGACTACACGGAAATCCCAAATGTGCGTAAAAGAAATGCTATCGCGATTATAACAAACGAGGTGGAGAGTACGCATTCCGATAGTGGGGTCCCCTCGCAATCGACAACCAGCGTGATGCGACGCGACTACACGGAAATCCCAAATGTGCGTAAAAGAAATGCTATCGCGATTATAACAAACGAGGTGGAGAGTACGCATTCCGATAGTGGGGTCCCCTCGCAATCGACAACCAGCGTGATGCGACGCGACTACACGGAAATCCCAAATGTGCGTAAAAGAAATGCTATCGCGATTATAACAAACGAGGTGGAGAGTACGCATTCCGATAGTGGGGTCCCCTCCCAATCGACAACCAGCGTGATCCGACGCGACTACACGGAAATCCCAAATGTGCGTAAAAGAAATGCTATCGCGATTATAACAAACGAGGTGGAGAGTACGCATTCCGATAGTGGGGTCCCCTCGCAATCGACAACCAGCGTGATGCGACGCGACTACACGGAAATCCCAAATGTGCGTAAAAGAAATGCTATCGCGATTATAACAAACGAGGTGGAGAGTACGCATTCCGATAGTGGGGTCCCCTCCCAATCGACAACCAGCGTGATGCGACGCGACTACACGGAAATCCCAAATGTGCGTAAAAGAAATGCTATCGCGATTATAACAAACGAGGTGGAGAGTACGCATTCCGATAGTGGGGTCCCCTCCCAATCGACAACCAGCGTGATGCGACGCGACTACACGGAAATCCCAAATGTGCGTAAAAGAAATGCTATCGCGATTATAACAAACGAGGTGGAGAGTACGCATTCCGATAGTGGGGTCCCCTCCCAATCGACAACCAGCGTGATGCGACGCGACCACACGGAAATCCCAAATGTGCGTAAAAGAAATGCTATCGCGATTATAACAAACGAGGTGGAGAGTACGCATTCCGATAGTGGGGTCCCCTCGCAATCGACAACCAGCGTGATGCGACGCGACTACACGGAAATCCCAAATGTGCGTAAAAGAAATGCTATCGCGATTATAACAAACGAGGTGGAGAGTACGCATTCCGATAGTGGGGTCCCCTCGCAATCGACAACCAGCGTGATGCGACGCGACTACACGGAAATCCCAAATGTGCGTAAAAGAAATGCTATCGCGATTATAACAAACGAGGCGGAGAGTACGCATTCCGATAGTGGGGTCCCCTCGCAATCGACAACCAGCGTGATGCGACGCGACTACACGGAAATCCCAAATGTGCGTAAAAGAAATGCTATCGCGATTATAACAAACGAGGTGGAGAGTACGCATTCCGATAGTGGGGTCCCCTCGCAATCGACAACCAGCGTGATGCGACGCGACTACACGGAAATCCCAAATGTGCGTAAAAGAAATGCTATCGCGATTATAACAAACGAGGTGGAGAGTACGCATTCCGATAGTGGGGTCCCCTCGCAATCGACAACCAGCGTGATGCGACGCGACTACACGGAAATCCCAAATGTGCGTAAAAGAAATGCTATCGCGATTACAACAAACGAGGCGGAGAGTACGCATTCCGATAGTGGGGTCCCCTCGCAATCGACAACCAGCGTGATGCGACGCGACTACACGGAAATCCCAAATGTGCGTAAAAGAAATGCTATCGCGATTATAACAAACGAGGTGGAGAGTACGCATTCCGATAGTGGGGTCCCCTCGCAATCGACAACCAGCGTGATGCGACGCGACTACACGGAAATCCCAAATGTGCGTAAAAGAAATGCTATCGCGATTATAACAAACGAGGTGGAGAGTACGCATTCCGATAGTGGGGTCCCCTCCCAATCGACAACCAGCGTGATGCGACGCGACTACACGGAAATCCCAAATGTGCGTAAAAGAAATGCTATCGCGATTATAACAAACGAGGTGGAGAGTACGCATTCCGATAGTGGGGTCCCCTCGCAATCGACAACCAGCGTGATCCGACGCGACTACACGGAAATCCCAAATGTGCGTAAAAGAAATGCTATCGCGATTATAACAAACGAGGTGGAGAGTACGCATTCCGATAGTGGGGTCCCCTCCCAATCGACAACCAGCGTGATGCGACGCGACTACACGGAAATCCCAAATGTGCGTAAAAGAAATGCTATCGCGATTATAACAAACGAGGTGGAGAGTACGCATTCCGATAGTGGGGTCCCCTCGCAATCGACAACCAGCGTGATGCGACGCGACTACACGGAAATCCCAAATGTGCGTAAAAGAAATGCTATCGCGATTATAACAAACGAGGTGGAGAGTACGCATTCCGATAGTGGGGTCCCCTCGCAATCGACAACCAGCGTGATGCGACGCGACTACACGGAAATCCCAAATGTGCGTAAAAGAAATGCTATCGCGATTATAACAAACGAGGTGGAGAGTACGCATTCCGATAGTGGGGTCCCCTCGCAATCGACAACCAGCGTGATGCGACGCGACTACACGGAAATCCCAAATGTGCGTAAAAGAAATGCTATCGCGATTATAACAAACGAGGTGGAGAGTACGCATTCCGATAGTGGGGTCCCCTCGCAATCGACAACCAGCGTGATGCGACGCGACTACACGGAAATCCCAAATGTGCGTAAAAGAAATGCTATCGCGATTATAACAAACGAGGTGGAGAGTACGCATTCCGATAGTGGGGTCCCCTCGCAATCGACAACCAGCGTGATGCGACGCGACTACACGGAAATCCCAAATGTGCGTAAAAGAAATGCTATCGCGATTATAACAAACGAGGTGGAGAGTACGCATTCCGATAGTGGGGTCCCCTCGCAATCGACAACCAGCGTGATGCGACGCGACTACACGGAAATCCCAAATGTGCGTAAAAGAAATGCTATCGCGATTATAACAAACGAGGTGGAGAGTACGCATTCCGATAGTGGGGTCCCCTCGCAATCGACAACCAGCGTGATGCGACGCGACTACACGGAAATCCCAAATGTGCGTAAAAGAAATGCTATCGCGATTATAACAAACGAGGTGGAGAGTACGCATTCCGATAGTGGGGTCCCCTCGCAATCGACAACCAGCGTGATGCGACGCGACTACACGGAAATCCCAAATGTGCGTAAAAGAAATGCTATCGCGATTATAACAAACGAGGTGGAGAGTACGCATTCCGATAGTGGGGTCCCCTCGCAATCGACAACCAGCGTGATGCGACGCGACTACACGGAAATCCCAAATGTGCGTAAAAGAAATGCTATCGCGATTATAACAAACGAGGTGGAGAGTACGCATTCCGATAGTGGGGTCCCCTCGCAATCGACAACCAGCGTGATGCGACGCGACTACACGGAAATCCCAAATGTGCGTAAAAGAAATGCTATCGCGATTATAACAAACGAGGTGGAGAGTACGCATTCCGATAGTGGGGTCCCCTCCCAATCGACAACCAGCGTGATGCGACGCGACTACACGGAAATCCCAAATGTGCGTAAAAGAAATGCTATCGCGATTATAACAAACGAGGTGGAGAGTACGCATTCCGATAGTGGGGTCCCCTCGCAATCGACAACCAGCGTGATGCGACGCGACTACACGGAAATCCCAAATGTGCGTAAAAGAAATGCTATCGCGATTATAACAAACGAGGTGGAGAGTACGCATTCCGATAGTGGGGTCCCCTCGCAATCGACAACCAGCGTGATGCGACGCGACTACACGGAAATCCCAAATGTGCGTAAAAGAAATGCTATCGCGATTATAACAAACGAGGTGGAGAGTACGCATTCCGATAGTGGGGTCCCCTCGCAATCGACAACCAGCGTGATGCGACGCGACTACACGGAAATCCCAAATGTGCGTAAAAGAAATGCTATCGCGATTATAACAAACGAGGTGGAGAGTACGCATTCCGATAGTGGGGTCCCCTCGCAATCGACAACCAGCGTGATGCGACGCGACTACACGGAAATCCCAAATGTGCGTAAAAGAAATGCTATCGCGATTATAACAAACGAGGTGGAGAGTACGCATTCCGATAGTGGGGTCCCCTCGCAATCGACAACCAGCGTGATGCGACGCGACTACACGGAAATCCCAAATGTGCGTAAAAGAAATGCTATCGCGATTATAACAAACGAGGTGGAGAGTACGCATTCCGATAGTGGGGTCCCCTCGCAATCGACAACCAGCGTGATGCGACGCGACTACACGGAAATCCCAAATGTGCGTAAAAGAAATGCTATCGCGATTATAACAAACGAGGTGGAGAGTACGCATTCCGATAGTGGGGTCCCCTCGCAATCGACAACCAGCGTGATGCGACGCGACTACACGGAAATCCCAAATGTGCGTAAAAGAAATGCTATCGCGATTATAACAAACGAGGTGGAGAGTACGCATTCCGATAGTGGGGTCCCCTCGCAATCGACAACCAGCGTGATGCGACGCGACTACACGGAAATCCCAAATGTGCGTAAAAGAAATGCTATCGCGATTATAACAAACGAGGTGGAGAGTACGCATTCCGATAGTGGGGTCCCCTCCCAATCGACAACCAGCGTGATGCGACGCGACTACACGGAAATCCCAAATGTGCGTAAAAGAAATGCTATCGCGATTATAACAAACGAGGTGGAGAGTACGCATTCCGATAGTGGGGTCCCCTCCCAATCGACAACCAGCGTGATGCGACGCGACTACACGGAAATCCCAAATGTGCGTAAAAGAAATGCTATCGCGATTATAACAAACGAGGTGGAGAGTACGCATTCCGATAGTGGGGTCCCCTCCCAATCGACAACCAGCGTGATGCGACGCGACCTACACGGAAATCCCAAATGTGCGTAAAAGAAATGCTATCGCGATTATAACAAACGAGGTGGAGAGTACGCATTCCGATAGTGGGGTCCCCTCGCAATCGACAACCAGCGTGATGCGACGCGACTACACGGAAATCCCAAATGTGCGTAAAAGAAATGCTATCGCGATTATAACAAACGAGGTGGAGAGTACGCATTCCGATAGTGGGGTCCCCTCGCAATCGACAACCAGCGTGATGCGACGCGACTACACGGAAATCCCAAATGTGCGTAAAAGAAATGCTATCGCGATTATAACAAACGAGGCGGAGAGTACGCATTCGATAGTGGGGTCCCCTCGCAATCGACAACCAGCGTGATGCGACGCGACTACACGGAAATCCCAAATGTGCGTAAAAGAAATGCTATCGCGATTATAACAAACGAGGTGGAGAGTACGCATTCCGATAGTGGGGTCCCCTCGCAATCGACAACCAGCGTGATGCGACGCGACTACACGGAAATCCCAAATGTGCGTAAAAGAAATGCTATCGCGATTATAACAAACGAGGTGGAGAGTACGCATTCCGATAGTGGGGTCCCCTCGCAATCGACAACCAGCGTGATGCGACGCGACTACACGGAAATCCCAAATGTGCGTAAAAGAAATGCTATCGCGATTATAACAAACGAGGCGGAGAGTACGCATTCCGATAGTGGGGTCCCCTCGCAATCGACAACCAGCGTGATGCGACGCGACTACACGGAAATCCCAAATGTGCGTAAAAGAAATGCTATCGCGATTATAACAAACGAGGTGGAGAGTACGCATTCCGATAGTGGGGTCCCCTCGCAATCGACAACCAGCGTGATGCGACGCGACTACACGGAAATCCCAAATGTGCGTAAAAGAAATGCTATCGCGATTATAACAAACGAGGTGGAGAGTACGCATTCCGATAGTGGGGTCCCCTCGCAATCGACAACCAGCGTGATGCGACGCGACTACACGGAAATCCCAAATGTGCGTAAAAGAAATGCTATCGCGATTATAACAAACGAGGTGGAGAGTACGCATTCCGATAGTGGGGTCCCCTCGCAATCGACAACCAGCGTGATGCGACGCGACTACACGGAAATCCCAAATGTGCGTAAAAGAAATGCTATCGCGATTATAACAAACGAGGTGGAGAGTACGCATTCCGATAGTGGGGTCCCCTCGCAATCGACAACCAGCGTGATGCGACGCGACTACACGGAAATCCCAAATGTGCGTAAAAGAAATGCTATCGCGATTATAACAAACGAGGTGGAGAGTACGCATTCCGATAGTGGGGTCCCCTCGCAATCGACAACCAGCGTGATGCGACGCGACTACACGGAAATCCCAAATGTGCGTAAAAGAAATGCTATCGCGATTATAACAAACGAGGTGGAGAGTACGCATTCCGATAGTGGGGTCCCCTCGCAATCGACAACCAGCGTGATGCGACGCGACTACACGGAAATCCCAAATGTGCGTAAAAGAAATGCTATCGCGATTATAACAAACGAGGTGGAGAGTACGCATTCCGATAGTGGGGTCCCCTCGCAATCGACAACCAGCGTGATGCGACGCGACTACACGGAAATCCCAAATGTGCGTAAAAGAAATGCTATCGCGATTATAACAAACGAGGTGGAGAGTACGCATTCCGATAGTGGGGTCCCCTCGCAATCGACAACCAGCGTGATGCGACGCGACTACACGGAAATCCCAAATGTGCGTAAAAGAAATGCTATCGCGATTATAACAAACGAGGTGGAGAGTACGCATTCCGATAGTGGGGTCCCCTCGCAATCGACAACCAGCGTGATGCGACGCGACTACACGGAAATCCCAAATGTGCGTAAAAGAAATGCTATCGCGATTATAACAAACGAGGTGGAGAGTACGCATTCCGATAGTGGGGTCCCCTCGCAATCGACAACCAGCGTGATGCGACGCGACTACACGGAAATCCCAAATGTGCGTAAAAGAAATGCTATCGCGATTATAACAAACGAGGTGGAGAGTACGCATTCCGATAGTGGGGTCCCCTCGCAATCGACAACCAGCGTGATGCGACGCGACTACACGGAAATCCCAAATGTGCGTAAAAGAAATGCTATCGCGATTATAACAAACGAGGTGGAGAGTACGCATTCCGATAGTGGGGTCCCCTCGCAATCGACAACCAGCGTGATGCGACGCGACTACACGGAAATCCCAAATGTGCGTAAAAGAAATGCTATCGCGATTATAACAAACGAGGTGGAGAGTACGCATTCCGATAGTGGGGTCCCCTCGCAATCGACAACCAGCGTGATGCGACGCGACTACACGGAAATCCCAAATGTGCGTAAAAGAAATGCTATCGCGATTATAACAAACGAGGTGGAGAGTACGCATTCCGATAGTGGGGTCCCCTCGCAATCGACAACCAGCGTGATGCGACGCGACTACACGGAAATCCCAAATGTGCGTAAAAGAAATGCTATCGCGATTATAACAAACGAGGTGGAGAGTACGCATTCCGATAGTGGGGTCCCCTCGCAATCGACAACCAGCTTGATGCGACGCGACTACACGGAAATCCCAAATGTGCGTAAAAGAAATGCTATCGCGATTATAACAAACGAGGTGGAGAGTACGCATTCCGATAGTGGGGTCCCCTCGCAATCGACAACCAGCGTGATGCGACGCGACTACACGGAAATCCCAAATGTGCGTAAAAGAAATGCTATCGCGATTATAACAAACGAGGTGGAGAGTACGCATTCCGATAGTGGGGTCCCCTCGCAATCGACAACCAGCGTGATGCGACGCGACTACACGGAAATCCCAAATGTGCGTAAAAGAAATGCTATCGCGATTATAACAAACGAGGTGGAGAGTACGCATTCCGATAGTGGGGTCCCCTCGCAATCGACAACCAGCTTGATGCGACGCGACTACACGGAAATCCCAAATGTGCGTAAAAGAAATGCTATCGCGATTATAACAAACGAGGTGGAGAGTACGCATTCCGATAGTGGGGTCCCCTCGCAATCGACAACCAGCGTGATGCGACGCGACTACACGGAAATCCCAAATGTGCGTAAAAGAAATGCTATCGCGATTATAACAAACGAGGTGGAGAGTACGCATTCCGATAGTGGGGTCCCCTCGCAATCGACAACCAGCGTGATGCGACGCGACTACACGGAAATCCCAAATGTGCGTAAAAGAAATGCTATCGCGATTATAACAAACGAGGTGGAGAGTACGCATTCCGATAGTGGGGTCCCCTCGCAATCGACAACCAGCGTGATGCGACGCGACTACACGGAAATCCCAAATGTGCGTAAAAGAAATGCTATCGCGATTATAACAAACGAGGTGGAGAGTACGCATTCCGATAGTGGGGTCCCCTCGCAATCGACAACCAGCGTGATGCGACGCGACTACACGGAAATCCCAAATGTGCGTAAAAGAAATGCTATCGCGATTATAACAAACGAGGTGGAGAGTACGCATTCCGATAGTGGGGTCCCCTCGCAATCGACAACCAGCTTGATGCGACGCGACTACACGAAATCCCAAATGTGCGTAAAAGAAATGCTATCGCGATTATAACAAACGAGGTGGAGAGTACGCATTCCGATAGTGGGGTCCCCTCGCAATCGACAACCAGCTTGATGCGACGCGACTACACGGAAATCCCAAATGTGCGTAAAAGAAATGCTATCGCGATTATAACAAACGAGGTGGAGAGTACGCATTCCGATAGTGGGGTCCCCTCGCAATCGACAACCAGCGTGATGCGACGCGACTACACGGAAATCCCAAATGTGCGTAAAAGAAATGCTATCGCGATTATAACAAACGAGGTGGAGAGTACGCATTCCGATAGTGGGGTCCCCTCGCAATCGACAACCAGCGTGATGCGACGCGACTACACGGAAATCCCAAATGTGCGTAAAAGAAATGCTATCGCGATTATAACAAACGAGGTGGAGAGTACGCATTCCGATAGTGGGGTCCCCTCGCAATCGACAACCAGCGTGATGCGACGCGACTACACGGAAATCCCAAATGTGCGTAAAAGAATGCTATCGCGATTATAACAAACGAGGTGGAGAGTACGCATTCCGATAGTGGGGTCCCCTCGCAATCGACAACCAGCGTGATGCGACGCGACTACACGGAAATCCCAAATGTGCGTAAAAGAAATGCTATCGCGATTATAACAAACGAGGTGGAGAGTACGCATTCCGATAGTGGGGTCCCCTCGCAATCGACAACCAGCGTGATGCGACGCGACTACACGGAAATCCCAAATGTGCGTAAAAGAAATGCTATCGCGATTATAACAAACGAGGTGGAGAGTACGCATTCCGATAGTGGGGTCCCCTCGCATCGACAACCAGCGTGATGCGACGCGACTACACGGAAATCCCAAATGTGCGTAAAAGAAATGCTATCGCGATTATAACAAACGAGGTGGAGAGTACGCATTCCGATAGTGGGGTCCCCTCGCAATCGACAACCAGCTTGATGCGACGCGACTACACGGAAATCCCAAATGTGCGTAAAAGAAATGCATCGCGATTATAACAAACGAGGTGGAGAGTACGCATTCCGATAGTGGGGTCCCCTCGCAATCGACAACCAGCGTGATGCGACGCGACTACACGGAAATCCCAAATGTGCGTAAAAGAAATGCTATCGCGATTATAACAAACGAGGTGGAGAGTACGCATTCGATAGTGGGGTCCCTCGCAATCGACAAACAGCGTGATGCGACGCGACTACACGGAATCCCAAATGTGCGTAAAAGAAATGCTATCGCGATTATAACAAACGAGGTGGAGAGTACGCATTCCGATAGTGGGGTCCCCTCGCAATCGACAACCAGCGTGATGCGACGCGACTACACGGAAATCCCAAATGTGCGTAAAAGAAATGCTATCGCGATTATAACAAACGAGGTGGAGAGTACGCATTCCGATAGTGGGGTCCCCTCGCCAATCGACAACCAGCGTGATGCGACGCGACTACACGGAAATCCCAAATGTGCGTAAAAGAAATGCTATCGCGATTATAACAAACGAGGTGGAGAGTACGCATCCGATAGTGGGGACCCCTCGCAATCGACAACCAGCGTGATGCGACGCGACTAACGGAAATCCCAAATGTGCGTAAAAGAAATGCTATCGCGATTATAACAAACGAGGTGGAGAGTACGCATTCCGATAGTGGGGTCCCCTCCCAATCGACAACCAGCGTGATGCGACGCGAACTACACGGAAATCCCAAATGTGCGTAAAAGAAATGCTATCGCGATTATAACAAACGAGGTGGAGAGTACGCATTCCGATAGTGGGGTCCCCTCGCAATCGACAACCAGCGTGATGCGACGCGACTACACGGAAATCCCAAATGTGCGTAAAAGAAATGCTATCGCGATTATAACAAACGAGGTGGAGAGTACGCATTCCGATAGTGGGGTCCCCTCGCAATCGACAACCAGCGTGATGCACGCGACTACACGGAAATCCCAAATGTGCGTAAAAGAAATGCTATCGCGATTATAACAAACGAGGTGGAGAGTACGCATTCCGATAGTGGGGTCCCCTCCAATCGACAACCAGCGTGATGCGACGCGACTACACGGAAATCCCAAATGTGCGTAAAAGAAATGCTATCGCGATTATAACAAACGAGGTGGAGAGTACGCAT